>NC_139658.1:23416622-23464122 GCF_951799395.1 Argentina silus | reverse complement strand
TTCTTTCTTTCTTTCTCCCCTCCCTCTCTCCTCTCCTGCCCCTCTCCCTCCCTCTCTCCCTCCCTCCCTCCCTCCCTCCCTCTCTCCCTAGCCTGCGGTGCAGGACTGTTTGGGGCAGGGTGTGAGGAGAGGTGTCAGTGTGACCATGGAGCTCCCTGCCACCACGTCACGGGCCTCTGTCTCTGCCCGCCAGGCTGGAGGGGACTGCACTGTGACAAAGGTACGGCCGCAGCAACGACCTTTGACCCGTGTACTGTATGACCACAGCCTGGTGCACACTTGCTGTGTTTCTGTTGACCATAGTTACCAGGGCCCTGCGTAAGTAATGGGACAGGGCCCTGCGTAAGTAATGGGACAGGGCCCTGCGTAAGTAATGGGACAGTGAAGCATTTGTTTCTTCTTTTGGCTCTACAGTCCAGAAGTTTGATTTGAAATCAAACTGTTACTATGAGGTTAAAGTAGAGCGTGGGTACAAAGAGTTGTCATTTCTAAATGGTTGAAACCAATATGGACACAAATAGCTTCAAATAAAAGCTGAGAATCTCTACTTTAACCTCGCGTGAATTAGAATGCTTCACTGTCCCATTACTTACGCAGGGCACAATAATTTTTATCTAATTTTGCAATAATAAGCGTTATCACATCAATATGTTTATTTAATTTAATTTATTCATTATTTATACAGGAAAATAAATACTTGTATTACATAGAATACAGCAATAAAGTTAAACGAGTGACCATGTTGTTGAAGTGTACCACCTCCCCTCTGTCCCCTCCAGCCTGTCTGCCTGGTACCTACGGGGGGGACTGTGTACGGCGCTGCACCTGTCCCCAGGGCACTTCCTGTCACCACGTCTCTGGAGAGTGTGGCTGTCCTCCTGGCTTCACAGGAAATGGCTGTGAACAGAGTGAGTCCTGCCCTGCCCTCTCAGTGTGTGTGTGTGTGTGTGTGTGTGTGTGCGTGTGTGTGCGTGTGTGTGTGCGTGTGTGCGCGTGAGTCCTGTCCTGCCCTCTCAGTGTGTGTGTGTGTGTGAGTGAGTCCTGTCCTACCCTGTCAGCCCTTCTCTTACCTCAGCCAGTATAGGCTGTAGTGTGTGTGTGTGTGTGGTTGTGTATGGTTGTGTGTGTGTTCATGTGAGAGTGTGTGTGTGCGTGTGTGTTTTAGATCGCTAACCTCCTGTCTCTGCCTGCGTCCACAGCCTGTCTACCAGGCACATATGGCCTCAACTGTAACCAGGTGTGTCAGTGCTCTGAGACCAACCACCTCTGCCACCCAGTGGTCGGGTCGTGTTACTGCGCCCCAGGATTCTCAGGTCTTAAATGTGACGAGGGTATGTATTACACACTGAACCCCTCTGCTGAAACTTCCAGCTTTTTATTGATTACCTCCTTTATTAGGATGTATAGTATTTTCATATTTATTTCAATGTGTGGTATGATGTCTTCGTTTGGAAAAGTTCTGGTGAAAATGGTTCTGTTTTTCAGTGTGTGGGGACGGCCGGTATGGACCCAACTGTGAGAGGGAGTGCCAGTGTCTGAATGGTGGGAGGTGCCTGCCCACCACAGGCGCCTGTGAATGTCCCCCAGGGTACATAGGAGCCCACTGCAACATCAGTGAGTCAACATGCAACCCTCTGGTTCACTGAATAACAATTACAGCATTTACTGTAGTATGGTACCATCCTTCAGAATGCATTTTATTTGTATAGCACTACTATTGCATACCCAGAGCACTTCACAGGTCAAGCGAACACAAACGTAGATTAGAGCATTCCAGAGGTGGGGTGCAGCAGGGACGGCCCTGTCACCCATGGTCTTTGGGGACCAGGTCTTTTGGTTTCGGGGACCAGGAGATGACCAGAGTCAGCTGTCTTAATGCCATGTTCCTTCTCTTGTTGACAGCGTGCCCAGCTGGGCGTTACGGCCGTGACTGTGCCCGGGTGGCGCTGTGTGGGGAGGGGGCACACAATGACCCGGCCACTGGGAGGTGTGTGTGCAGCCCTGGGAGACAAGGAGAAGACTGTGGCCAAGGTGAGGGGTTTGGAATTCATCTCATTAAAATGTTTGTTTAATATATTTTGTTGTATTATTGAGTATTATTTCTAAATAAAAATTGTGTTATTGTTGGTATTATTTCTAAATATAAATGGTATTATTAGTGGTATTTCTAATAAAAATCATGAATGTCTGTAACGTGTGTGTGTGTGTGTGTGTGTGTGTGTGTGTGTGCGTGTGCGTGTGTGTTGGCAGGCTGTGCCCCGGGTTGGTTTGGAGCAGACTGTGCCCGGCGGTGTAACTGCAGTCATGGAGGACTGTGTGATTCTGTCTCTGGGACCTGTACCTGTGGTCTGGGCTGGACCGGGCCCCACTGTGCTACAGGTGAGAGGGACTGGACTGTACCCCAGGGGAGGCTGGTGGAGGTAGAAATCAGAGGACAGGCTCATTCCATTCCATGCATTACAATGAGCCTGTCCCCTGCCAGCCTCCGCCGGCTCAGACACAGAAACCTGCTCTGTTGCTGCCGGTGTGGACTGATGTTAACCTGGTGGCCTGGTGGGAAGTGTGGAGATGTACATTTACATTTACATTTACATTCATGGCATTTAGCCGACGCCTTTATCCAAAGCGACTTACAACAAATACGATTAAGAGATGTGATGCCTGGTGACGCGCCTGTCCCCCTGGTGGTGTTAGAGTGCCCTGCAGGGACGTTCGGCGCCAGCTGCCAGCTCAGGTGTGACTGCCGCAACAACGGCACGTGTGACAGGGCCACAGGAAGCTGCCAGTGCGGCCCGGGGTACTACGGACACGTGTGTGAACATGGTGAGAGGCACACACACACACACACACAGACATCCAGGGGAGGCTGGTGGAGGTTGAAATCTGACACGTTTCATACCATTCCATGCATTACAATGAGCCCATCCTCCGATTCCTACCTCCGACAGCCTCCCCTGCACACATCCTCCTACATGTCAGACACAAACACAAACCCAACCAGTGAGAGTCCTTATCTAACGTGTCCTTATCTAACGTGTCCTTATCCAACGTGTCCTTATCTAACGTGTCCTCATCTAACGTGTCCTGCTCCGTGCCCAGCCTGCCCGCCTGGTCTCCACGGCCCGCTGTGCCAGCTGCAGTGTGACTGTCTGAACGGAGCCTCCTGCCACCCCGCCTCAGGCCTCTGTGTCTGCCCCCCGGGGTACCAGGGCTCCCGCTGCCACCGAGGTCAGTCCACCGGCCAACAGCCAACAGCCACAGGAGAACTGTGGTGCTGTAACTCCCCCTCTGGGGTTTATACGCTTCAGATCAAAATCTACGTTTATTTATCATGTGCTCAGGATGAAGCTGTCAATGTACGATTAAATGCTTTATTTATTTTATTTAAAATGAAATACAAGGATAGGAATAAAATAGAATATAAATAGAATAATAACAATACACTATCAAGTAAGCAATTGGATTGTGTTGTTTTAAGTTGAATTGAAACTGTGTTACCTAATGCAATCAATGTCAAAGAGGAATGGCCTGTTTTATGTGATATGAAACTCAGTCTTGATATGTTGTTGTTGCTCTCTCTCCCTCCCTCCATTTCTCTCTGTCTCTCCCTCCATCTCTCTCTGTCTCTCCCTCCCTCCATCTCTCTCTCTCTCTCTCCCTCTCCTACCCTCTCAGAGTGTGATCAGGGCACGTTTGGGCAGAACTGTGCCAGGTCATGTGACTGTGAGGAGGACACGCCCTGCGACCCTGTGATTGGCCGGTGTCTGTGCTCCTCAGGGAAGACTGGGCCCCGGTGTGATGCCGGTAAGGCTCAGAGGAAGTTACTGTCTACCTCAGGGGAGGCTGGTGGAGGTAGAAATCGGAGGACGGGCTCAATTCCTAATTCCGTTCCATGCATTACAATGAGCCCATCCTCCGATTTCTACCTCTTACAGCCTCCCCTGGTATACCTCACCCATGAAATAGTTCCTCTACCCCAGTATTCTCTATACTCGTTCTTACCTGTGTGTGTGTGTGTGTGTGTGTGTGTGTGTGTGTGTGTGTCAGACTGTAAGGCGAAGCACTACGGCCCAGACTGCACAGAGAGCTGTGAGTGTGAGAACGGGGCTCAGTGTGACCATCGGAACGGGCGCTGCACCTGTCTGAACAGCTGGGTCGGACTCACCTGTCAGGAAGGTAATAATCACTAACCAGCTCACACAGTAACACACATTGGTACATCCTGTCCTGTCTGAGACACAGACACACACACACACACACAGACACACTTCCCTCGTCACAGCAGCCTCAGTGATAGCTGGTGACGGGGCGTCACAACGACAGAAAGCTTGACTGCAGCTGACATGTTGATGCTGAGTTTGCTAAACAAAAAACTAGTCTTGGTGCTGACACTTAGTTTCCTTCTGCCGGTGGGGAGACGAACGGTGTTGTCGAGGAGGCATTCTGCCTTTGAGGCTGGTTTGTGGAGCTGTTTCTAGTTCCTAAGGACTGTGTCCTGTCCTGCCCTGTGTGTTGAGAAGGTTTGACAGCTTCCCTCTGCCTCTTACCTGTGTCCTCAGGTGGGCCTCCTCGACTCCCCTTCAGAAACAGGAGGGAGGACCCCTCCCATCTAGACAACACGTTATAGCGCCCCCTTCTGGTTGGACCCTGCAATCACCTCATTGAGCCTCCCAGCAAACAAGAGGCAGCACAACTTAACTTGACTGAAGTGAATTAAAGGCATGGATATATTACAGACCTATTACCCCCCCATCCCCACCCCCACCCCCACCCCCAACAACAACAACAACAGGACAGGACTTCGCAGAACGAAAGACATGGAGATAAAAGACTCTCTTGAGGAGGATTGCCCTCTGTTTGTTTTGAGGTGGACCGTGCTTTGGTGTGTGTGTGTGTGTGTGTGTTGAAGTGTGCAGAGTGACGGTGTGTGTTCATGGAGGGATCTGTGTGTGAGTGACTCCTACACCGGCACGGTCTGTCTGTGGTACGCTGCTGTCCCCCCGTCTCCCTACCGGACAGAGGGAAGGCCCTCTCCATCACACACTCCTCTCCTGGACAGTCCTCCCTCCACCACACACTCCTCTCCTGGACAGAGGCCCGACTGGACGTACTTTAGATTGTGTGCAGTGACAGGGGTGGGGGGGTAGGGGGCGCTAGACAAACATTAACGCTCATTCTCCATTTCACAGATCCACTGTACTGTATTTGAGGTGTGTTTAGCATGCTGTGATGATGCCTTTCATGTCTTATGTTCCGTTACTACATAACCTGGGCCCGGTGTTTCAAAATGTTTAATCTGGATCCGACTGTTTTGCGATCCACGATCAGGTCTGTCTGGCTGATTTTGAGTCGTATTGGGAAAATCAGACAGCTCGATCTGATACTGGATAGCAACAAATAATCCGGATCATTCTGATCCAGAGTAAAAGTTTTGAAATACTGGGCCCAGACGACGTCCATCATGCCATGAAGTCATGTTGTTCTGTTTTCTGAAGTGGCGTGTTTTAAAGATGGTGGTGCTATGGTGCTTCATCCACTGTTGGGTGAACAGAAGACGATCATGAGGAGATTGATGACTCACTGAACCCTACAGTACCTTCACCTGACCCCACCGTGTGACCTTTATGAGGCCAGGGGTCAGAGGTCATCCATATGGATTGCACACGAATCAGGAAACGTACCCCATTACCTGAGCAGGTAGGGGTCCCACCCAGGTCAAAGCATACCTTCTTTTTAATGTTTCTTTATGTGTATAAAATGCTCTTACATATATTTATATTTTATACAGTCTGTTGTATGCAGTTCAAGATTATAATGCAGTTTGTAAATGTATACTTTTTTTTGTCCACTGGAGTGAATAGGTTTTGCAAATCTGGGCACCCTAGACAATCCTAATGATTCAGTAAAACCTGTTAAAAAACAATGACTGACGACACACACAAGGGCTTATTCTTTACCATTCTTATATTTTGTTTTCATTGTCATTTCATTAAAGACCGAAGCTGTACATCTTGTCTAAATTCAGATTCAAGCACAGTGCAGTTAGCAATGCCTGCAAATGAAAATAAAAATAAAAGGCAGAGGTGATCACAACCATAAATATGTACAGAGGTCAGACTACAGTATGTACATCCAGGAGACATGTGACCCTCACTAGGCCTTCTTCACTGAGGGAGGTTAGAGTCCACCAATGCATTCACCGTTAGGAGCATTCTGCACAATGCAACACACAATACAAATAAATTGCTTCTTTTTTTGTCAGTCTTTACATTGATACAATATTAACAGAGGGAAAATGCAGCATGGTGAAATAAATGGAAAAATAAAAAGTAATCTTATTTCTCTCAAACCTCTACGACTACTTTAAAGGCTAGAACATAAAAAAATAAACTCTTTAAATGATACAGTAGGGCCTTCTTCTGTGAGATGAGTTGTATATCGTCTGCAGGTCTGGTAGGACGCGTGATCAGAGTGCAGTGGCTGTATGTACGTCTTAGGTCAGAGGGCAACATTGAACTGGGGGCGACCTATCAGGGGAGGCTGGTGGAGGTAGAAACCAGAGGACGGGCTCATTATAGGGCATGGAATGGAATGAGGAATGGTTTGATACTATTCCTCATTCCATTCCAAGCATTACCAGGAGCCCATCCTCCGATGTCTGCCTCCACCAGCCTCCCCTGGGTGCTATACACACTCACACAGAGAGAACAGTTATCCTGCAACACTGAGTCGCGTCTACTCAACACACACACACACACACACACACACAGCCCTGGGCTTAGGCTGCCACGGGTGTCCAGCTGTGTTAGCTCTGAGGAGGTCAGCCAAGGCCTGGAGATGCTAACAACATGGCCGTCGTCGCCCAAGGAGGCCCAGTGCCCTGTCACGTCCTTATAAGGACAGGCGTTTGTAAAGTGTGCTGTTTCAATGCTGCTCAGAGTCAAACAGAGCAGGGGCGGCAACACTGTGTTACAAATACACCTTTCATATTCTACTTCTAAACTGTCAGTAAAACTTGATACAGCAAGCCTGTTATTTCTAGTGGTTATACTGTATTATACCAACAAGCTCTCCTCAGCCAGGTGGGGGCGCTATTGATTCTACATCCCCGGCTTCTGAATGTCGTTTATTGCCCGTCCTTCAGAGTACATACAGCCACTCACTGTTCACCTCAGAAACTGAACTGATCGTATGAAGAAGAACCCAAAACACTGCAGTCTGCAGTCTAACGACGTCGCTTCGCTGACTGATCTCTGAGCTCCTACAACATCTCTCAGTTATTCCATTCAGTTCCCTGCTAACGAAAATAAGACAGAGAAAGAAAATGGACGAAGTGTTGAATTGATCATTCTTTTTCTAGCCACGTTTCAGTTTTTTCTTTTTTTTCTGAGAAAAACCACATTGGCTTTTGCCACTTCAATTCACTCAGACGTACCCGACACGGCAAATCAAATGTACACAGAGAAACAAATACAAGCTAAAACAAAGACTCCTATTGTTCCCCCCCCCCCCCTCCCCTCCCCCCACAAACAAACACACACACACACAGTATCTAGGTATTACTCGCTGTTGTTAAAAACCATCCAGACATTTCTGACCGGGACGTAACAAAGCATACACACACCTCGCTCACGCCGACACACACACACGCACACACACAGATTTTCGATTCTCTAAATAATCCCTTCACTTTGCCTGAGAAGCATCTATCTACATCTCACCTGTCACCAGACTCACTGACACTACCAGTGCTGCACAACTGTCTCAGCAGTAGCTGACAATGAAGAGTGTCGTCGGCCGGGAGTGAAAGTCCTTATTTACACGTGTCAGAGGCCTAAGGAGCGCTGCCTTGCTTGCTCGTCTGAGCAGTTCCTCTAAGCCGGGTGGAGGGGTGCTCATGCTCGGTTGACCTTCAGTATCTCATGCTTATCCACTTGTGCTTTGTCCCGTTAGGAGAGAGGAGCCAACGGCTAAAGAATGAACACCGACTGAAGGCAGCGTTAAACCGCCTTCGCTGTGCAGTAATACCTTTCAAATGTCCCCTGTGAGATTAATCTGCCATCGGAAAGCAAAGAACCTTATCATTCCTTAAGTACTATGCATGTACATTGTATACGTGGGCGTGTTTATGTATGTATGTATGTTTTAAGCATAATAACAGCGAGATCAAGTGAGTACATGTCATGATGAAAGTTTATACCATGGAGAGCGAAGCTGGACAGGACATGCTTTATACGTTATACTCCGTTAAGACGAGAGAGAGAGAGAGAGAGAGAGAGAGAGAGAGAGAGAGAGAGAGAGAGAGAGAGAGAGAGAGAGAGAGAGAGAGAGACAGAGAGAGAGAGAGAGACAGAGAGAGAGAGAGAGACAGAGAGAGAGACAGAGAGAGAGAGACAGAGAGAGAGACAGAGAGAGAGAGAGACGCCTGAATGTGTCTTTGAGAGATGTTGGAATATCTTTGGCTTGAGCCACGTGAAAACCGTGCCACTGGTTGGACAGATCCCCTCACCCCAGTGTCCGCACACGAAGGAAAGACGTAGGCGTTGAAAACAGCTGGCTGACCATGTACGCAACATCAACCACGAGCCGAACCACCGAAGTACAGCACACACATTCTGACCCAATCCCTGAGCTGCTGACACAAACCAGCCTGCCTTCCTTCCTTATCACCTTCGCAAACTTCCATCACACACGCCAGTCCTCACTCCTATTGGACAGAGGCCAAACCAAGAAGGGTTCCTATTGGCCAGGGACCTGTTGTCAGTAAGACCAGTCTGTGCTCTGATAGGCTAAAGACCAATGGCACCCAATGGGGCGTCAGTCGACACCCAGAAGAGTTTAACGTGAGCATAAATAAGGCAAAACCACTTCACTCGTTGACCACAGTTCAGACAAGGTGCCATGTTGACGGAGGGGGGTCATATAACACTGAAATAACGGCTTACTGAAACACTCCCAATAAAAGAGGTTTTAAAAAAACAAAACACATACACTGACTGAAGGACACCAAGGACACGACACCAAGGACACGACACCAAGGACACTACACCAAGGACACTACTGATGTAGTTGATGGTCCCTATCGTTGTAGAAAATGATTTAAAAAGAACAACAACAGAAAAGTGTCCTAAATACAGCCATAATTTCAGTTATGGACAGTTATGAGCCTTTACAAGCCATTCCTGCTCCCTTTGCTTAGTGCTATACAGTGTGCTGCTTGGACAGGCCTCTGCACAGTAGCTGAAGGTGCCACCTGTGTCGTTAGCCAGTGAAGTGTTAGTACCTGTCGCCTGCCCCAGTGGAGCCCATCTAAGACCGAGGGAGGAGGAGAGGGCAGGTCAGGGGCGAGCGCTGCTGTTCTCCAGCAGGGGGAGCTCACACACCCCGCTCCTCTCAGTGAGGTCTAACTGGTGAGCAGCAGAGATGCTGGGCTCGCCCTGGGTGGGACTCAGAGGGAGGGAGAGTCAAGAACCAGGCCTGGCGGAGACAGGGGGGAGGACGGGGTGGGGGGAAGAGGAGGAGGAGGTGGAGGAGGAGGTGGAGCAGAAGGGGCACAGAGGACTCTGGGTAGAGGAGGAAGAAGAGTGTGGGGAGGAAGAAGAGGGAGGAGGAAGAGTAAGAGGAGGAGGAGGAAGAAGAGGGAGGAGGAGGAAGAGGGGAAGGAGGAGGAAGAGGGGAAGGAGGAGGAAGAAGAGGGAGGAGGAAGAGGGGAAGGAGGAGGAAGAGGGGAAGGAGGAGAAGGGACACAGAGGACTGGTGAAGGGAAGGAGAATCTCCAGCGCTGTGACTGTGTGATCAGGTCAACTATCCAACCTCTCCTCAGAAACCTCTCTGTCCTTGTACCTACAATACTAAAGCGCTGCTTGTCGTAGCCTATGAGGAGGCTGCTGTTACACTGATAATGTTGACAACACTGACGGCTGTTCCAGAGAAACCATGACAACGTGGACAAGGTGTTTGTTTGTAAACAGAACTACAATAAACAGATGTGTGACTATGGTACATGTGCAACAATGTATTTCTTGTATATTCATAGAAAGGTAATATCCATTGGTATGCATTCAGTTTTTAGAAGAAGAAGAAAAAAAAAAAAGCAACACAAAATTAAAAAAGAAGAATTATTAAATTAAATATCTGGCGGCCAAGCAAGCGTGTGCTCATTTTTTTTTGTCCTCAAAAAAAGTAGTTTTCTTCGGTTTTTAAAATACGTTTCAGCTGGATTTGAATGTATAACTTCATTATTTATTTTAAATCTATGAGCGCATAATTCTAAACCTCTCTCTTTCTTTCTCTTGTCTTTCTCCATCCCTTCCTTCCTTCCTTCCTTTTCCTGCGGGAGGTGACTACTACGGTATATCTCTTTAATTTTTAATCTCCCTCTTTTCTTTTTCGCTTATTCCCTGTTAAGTCTAAATGACGGTTCCCCCCTGGGGGGGGGGGGCCCCGGTGTGGCCAGACTCATGCGCCAGGGTGTCATTCGGAAGAAGCTCAAGCAAACAGAGGATCAGGCAAAGGTTGGGGGGCGCGGTGGCCCTGGGTCAGCCCCGGCCGGCGGGCGGGGGGGCGGGTGGGCGGGCGGGCGCGCATCGTTAGGACCGGTAGTCCTTTTTACTGTACGGCTTGTTCCCCAGGATGCTGTCTACCTCGTGTGTGATGGAGGAGGACAGCTTTGGAAGAACCTGTGGAGGAGAGATGAGGAGATGAGGGGATGAGGAGAGAGAGGGGGGGGGAGAAAGAGGAGAAGGTAAAGGGTGTGTTTCGGCTTGGCTTGTATTGATCGCGAGGGCTTAGGAGCGTTTGTGTCCGGTGGAGGGGGGTGACTGATGGGGTGCCCCCG
This sequence comes from Argentina silus, assembly GCF_951799395.1. Taxonomy (NCBI): domain Eukaryota; kingdom Metazoa; phylum Chordata; class Actinopteri; order Argentiniformes; family Argentinidae; genus Argentina; species Argentina silus. The sequence goes on along the minus strand of NC_139658.1, from coordinate 23,453,285 downwards.
GGGTAATGACAACATTTTAGAAGGGAAATTTCAAATGCATTCATGGAGAGCACACAGACACAGAACATACACGCGCGCGCACACACACACACACACACACACACACACACACACACACACACACACACACAGACGCACGCACACACACACACAGACACAGACACAGAACATACACACACACGCACGCACGCACGCACGCACGCACGCACGCACACACACACACAGACACACAGACACACACACACACACACAGAGACACACAGACACACACACAGACACACACACACGCTGTGCAGAGAGAGCGAGAGCAAATGGGAAAGCGATTTACCTCAGGCGAGACATAATGTGATGAAAGGACATAAAGGCCCATTGGTGGAGAGCATCTTATCTGGCAGGGAAGCTGTGCCCAGAGCCGGCCTCCCGCCTCCCGCCTCCCTGTTGACTGATACTCCTCTGACCTTATTAACTCGGACACTAAAGCACCCGAGCATGGCACAACACGGCCGGGAGGCATGGCACAACACGGCCGGGAGGCCGGCGTCTGCCAGGAGACCAGATCTAAAGCACCCGAGCATGGCACAACACGGCCGGGAGGCCGGCCTCTGCCAGGAGACGGGATTCTATTATGGATTGTTGGGAGCACCAATCAGCACGGCACGGGGAGGGATAGGTCAGGTGACATTTGGATCCAATTAAGAAAAAAAGGTGATTTGCCGTCAACACCGGCCGAACGAACGGTGAGCAACACAAACACTCGCTCTCTCTAGGTGAGACGCGCGCGCGCGCGCGCGCACACACACACACACACACACACACACACACACACACACCTGAGTAACCCTGGTGTCTCACCTGTATTGCTCCTATGTTCTCCATCAGTTGGTCGGTGTTGGACGCCCCTAAGAGGACGGAGCTCACCCCCTCGTTCCGTAGGCACCATGCTGTAGGGGGCAGGCAGACAGCAATGACACCCCCGCCACACACACACACACACACACACACACACACACACAACCCTGTCCACACACACACACCCTGAACACACACCCTGAACACACACACACACCCACACACACACAACCCTGTCCACCCCCACACACCCTGAACACACACACACACACCCCCACACACACACACACAACCCTGTCCACCCACACACACCCTGAACACACACAGTCTACCCCCACCCACACACAACACTTCACACAGAAATATGTCATTCTCACTCCTAAACTCTACAAGCTGTCCCTCCACACAATGTAAACAAAACATCTGAACACACAAAAAAAGCACACACCTACCCACGCGCGCACACACACACACACACACACACACACACACACACACACACACACACACACACACACACACACACATACACCCTACCCACCCTCTCTTTGCCCCCTTGCAAAAAACATAACTGTATTTACTAATAGATTATTTATTTACTAATAGATTCTTGAGGGGGAGATTTGAACTAAGCTTGGATTACTGTACTGAGCATACCAGTGTTACTGAAATTCTGGGATTGTAATCTCTCCCAGAGAGCCTCTTCTAGGAGCAGCAGTGACAGTTCCTCTGGATTAGCTACTAACATTAAAGCTGATGAAACCACAGGGGTTGTCATCGGGTCAGCAGTGCTTCTGGGGAACCAATCACAACGCACAGCCAGCGCCGTCCCTTAACACTCATTTAGTGCTGAGGGACAAAATTGCCCGAATTTGTCAACGTTCTAGAACGTTCTAGAACGCCACGGGTGACTTTATTCACCAAAAACGCATATATTGTGATGCTTCATTCTGCAGCCAATCAAAGTTGCTGTTGCTGCTAGGTAAACGCCACGTAAAAACACTTGGCTCGAGGTGGTGAGTGTTCCGGAATCCTTCGGCAGTTGGTGAGATAAATCAGACTACCGGAAATCTATCAACTCCTCAACACTGAACAGTACCACGGCCTGGTCTGTGTCCAGGGTCAAGCCCAGGCAACAACACTGTACTGTGGCGTCGTTCATCTTGACTCCCCCCCCCTCCCCCCACCCCGTTGCGGCCCCTGAGTGACGTGTTAATGGTGCTTACGAGACATCAGTCTTCCCACGCTGCGCGATCGGGAGCTCCTCCTGTAGCCGTCCGCTAATGGACCGTTAAAACTAATCTACGACACCGCTGCTGCCTTGCGGCCGGGGCGTGAAGACGGATCTGTCCTGATATGCACCGGGAGGCTGATCTGTATTCCCAGATTTACTCCCGTCGCTCCCTCATCTCCTCTCCCGAGGATTTAATGGCTCCGCTGGGATTGGGAATCTGTCAGCGTGCACATTCTCGCTTCCCTGTCCTGTCGTGAATGGGTATCGAACACTCTGTGGATTTATGGCTGGGGGGGGGGGGGGGTGTTGCTTGTGAACTGCTGATGTGGGGGAAAGGGAAACTTCCATGTATACTCACACCAGTGCTCAGCACAGACCCACCACAGAGGCACATACGTGTGTAGCAAGGGGAGGCTGGTGGAGGTAGAAATCGGAGGACGGGCTCGTTGTAAATGCATGGAATGAGGTATGAGGAATGGTATGATAACATCTGTCCTCTGATTTCTACCTCCACCAGCCTCCCCTGGCATATAGTACCACATACAAAATAGGCTATTTTTTACCAAAGCTTTGACTTTGATAAAGATCCCTCTGCTTTAGACAGAGCTGTACCGCTCTGACCTAACCCTAACCCTAACCCTAACCCTAACCCAGTACGACCATAATCAACTTTAAACAGCAACATGCAACACACACAGAGCACATTAAGAAACACACAGACACACACAGACAGACACACACACACACACACACACGCACGCACAGAAACGCACAGAAACACACAAACACAAACACACAGAAAAACACACACACACACACACACACACACACAAAAAAAAACAGATCACGGATTGGACAGCTGCACGGCCAGGCAGCGGCCCGCGGCCCCCGGCCCCCGGCGTGAGAGAGAGAGAGAGAGGGAGAGGGAGGAGCGCCGAGGGACGGACGGACAGACAGACAGAAAGAGAGAGAGCGGCAGAGTGTGTCAGCGTACCGATGGCGAGCTGGGGCAGAGTGCAGCCCAGCCGCTCCGCGATCGCCTGCAGCTCTTTCAACTTCGCCTGCTGACGCCGGCCCTCCTCACTCAGAATCTTGTCCTTCAACCACTGGTAGCCCTGTCAGAAACACAGCACACCTGCTCAAAAACACGCCCCCGCCGCCGCCGCCCCCCCCCCCCGCCGCCGCCGCCCCCCCCCCCGCCGCCGGGCCGCTCTGGGCCGGCGCCGCGGTCGGACGGGGCCTGTTTTTAAACACGTGACTCTGTCTGCTGTCAGAGCCTCTACAGGCAGGCGGAGAGGAGAGGAGAGGAGAGGAGAGGAGGAGAGGAGACACGTTGCTCTTCTCTAACTGGGCAACTCTGGATCGTGCCTCAACGCACGCTTCAGTACAGTATGTTATTGGAAGTCTGCATAAATGTGTCTTATTTCATAATGTGTCAAAATTTCATAATTTGTTAACAATGAGTTTGATTGCTAACAATCAAATAAAAGTGATACAGTATACCACTAATCTACAGTATAGAAACATTACTTAAAACTTCATAAAAACATTGGACATTAAGGTTCCTGTGTAATAATAATTCAGATTCTGTCAGATGATCTCACACAGAGTTAAAAGCCATCACCACACGACTCCACAAGCACAGAAACACACACAGCATGAAGGACCTGTCAGCCAATGAACCACTCCACACCATCAGCTAGACAGGGTCACCACAGGACACACACACGCACACACACACACACACACACACACACACACACGCACGCACACGCACACACCACCTACAGGTATACAGGTAGAGCAATGCTACATGCCACTGCAACAACAGTGCCACAGAGAACGCCTGCAGTGTGAGATTGTGTGTATGGCATTGCTGTTCAGTAGGCGTGTGATACCAATGAGGAAAGAAGTGTGTGTGTGTGTGTGTGTGTATGTAGCTATGTGTGTGTGTGTGTATGTAGCTATGTGTGTGTGTGTGTGTGTATGTAGTTGTGCGCGTGTGTGTATGTAGCTATGTGTGTGTGTGTGTATGTAGCTGTGTGTGTGTGTGTGTGTGTGTGTATGTAGCTATGTGTGTGTGTGTGTATGTAGCTGTGTGTGTGTGTGTGTGTGTGTGTGTATGTAGTTGTGCGCGTGTGTGTATGTAGCTATGTGTGCGTGTGTGTGTCTGTGCCAAGCTGCTTGAGATGACACCACCTGACACAGCGTGTCAAATAGCACAGCTGGTGGTTGGGTTGGTACACAGAGCATGGCGTCAACACGGCTCTCAAACACACAAACACGTCTAGGAGGGAAACACCCCGAGCTCTAGACCCTGGAAGACAGAAAACATCCATTATGACAGGAGGCAGTCAGGACAGGGGGACGCAGGGGCCACATGTGACACAACCAATGAACAGCAGGGGGAGTCAGAAGAGGAGGGGACAGAAGAGAGGGAGGAGGAGGAGGGGGAGGAGGGGGTACCTTCAGGGACGCGCGGGAGTAGGGTGGCACCCCACTGTCGTATTTGCCTGAGATGATCCCGCAGGCCAGCGGCGACCACGTCATTGCCCCCACACCTGGGAGGACAGGGGGACAGGGGGGGTCAGGTGGGTCACCCTCACCTCCACCACCGCCATCTCAGAATAGACAACCCACCGGGCACGGACCAGGATGTTAACAACATCAAATCATAAATCATTAGCATCAGCCCCAGCTCCAGCCCCAGCCTCACCACCAAGCCCCAGCCCCAGCCCCAGCCCCAGCCCCAGCTCCAGCCCCAGCTTCTACCCCTGCCCCAGCCCCAGCCCCAGCCTCACCACCAAGCCCCAGCCCCAGCTCCAGCCCCAGCTTTACCACCACCCAGCTCCAGCCTCACCAGCACCCAGCCCCAGCACCCAGCCCCACCACCACCCAGCCCCAGCACCCAGCCCCACCACCACCCAGCCCCAGCCCCACAGCTCCAGCCCCACCAGCACCCAGCCCCAGCACCCAGCCTCACCACCCAACCCCACCACCACCCAACCCTACCACCACCCAACCCTACCACCCAGCCCCAGCACCCTGCCTCCCAGCTCCAACCCCAGCCCCACCACCACCCAGCTGCAGCCTCACAGCCCCAGCCTCACCACCCAGCCAAGCCCCAACTCCAGCCCCCCAGCCCCAGCCCCATCCTCGACCCCCCCAGCCCCATCCCCAGCCCCACTCACCTATCTTATGGAAGAGCTCAGGCAGCTGCACCTCCACCTTCTCCCTCTGGAACATGTGGTACTCAGCCTGCTCACAGATGGGAGGGATCTGGTTGAACTGCCGCGCCACAGAGTACGCCTCCTACAGGCCACACAGGGGAACAGCAGCGGTTAGCGTCCAGCATTTAGCCCCTGAGGAGCACTGTGTGCCCTTTGCTAATCCAATCATAATCATGGATTATGGCCATAATCATCATAATCACGTTATATGCGTGTGACTCACCATAATCTCCATAGGGCTCCAGCGAGATGTGCCCCAGTACATGGCCATGCCCTGGTTTATCACGTGGGTCATCGCTCGCACCGTTTCTGCCGTGAGCAGGGACAGACAGAAATGCAAAATGCTCTGCTAAGTCCATGGAACTGCCTTGGCCAGAGAGGGTCAGAGAGGGTCAGAGATGAGCTAGTGGTTCACAGTACAGCGCTGATTGTCTGCCTGGTGGCGAGACTTGACCCAGAGTAGAACCAAGAGAGCAAACATAATGAGGAAAGGAGGGGGGGGGGGGGGGTAACTTGAACAGGGAAGAACCTCTCTCTCTCTCTCTCTCTCCCCCCCTCTCTCTCCCCCCTCTCTCTCTCTCCCCCCCCTCTCTGTCTCTCTCTCCCCCTCCCTCTCTCTCTCCCCCCCCTCTCTCTCTCCCCCCCTCAATCTCTCTCCCCCTCTCTCTCTCTCTCCCCCTCTCTCTCTCTCCCCCTCTCCCCCTCTCCCCATCTGCTCTGTCCTCTGGCCACTACAATAGAGGCACACCAGATGGCACAACTAACTAGTTCCTGTCCTGAAACGCACAGTTTGAAAGCTTTCCGTGTGAACAACAGTTCAGCAAATGTCACATCTCTTAAAAAGGGCAGATGGGTAAATAAATAAATCTCCAGCTTATCGTTCTGAGAAGACCAGTTTTGTCAGGATAGGAGATACCAAACTACACAGAGCACAGGGCAGGGGTGACACAGCAGAGTGTCTCTGCCTCTGTCTCTACCAGGACGTCAGTCCCAGGGAGGGGACCCTCTGAGTGGAGTGTTCTGCTCCAACCCTCCTAGTGAGGCCTGTGTAGGACCCAGCTCCCTGCTCCAACCCTCCTAGTGAGGCCTGTGTAGGACCCAGCTCCCTGCTCCAACCCTCCTAGTGAGGCCTGTGTAGGACCCAGCTCCCTGCTCCAACCCTCCTAGTGAGGCCTGTGTAGGACCCAGCTCCCTGCTCCAACCCTCCTAGTGAGGCCCATGTAGGACCCAGCTCCCTGCTCCATCCCTCCTAGTGAGGCCTGTGTAGGACCCAGCTCCCTGCTCCAACCCTCCTAGTGAGGCCTGTGTAGGGCCCAGCTCCCTGCCATGTAGGACCCAGCTCCCTGCTCCAACCCTCCTAGTGAGGCCCATGTAGGACCCAGCTCCCTGCTCCATCCCTCCTAGTGAGGCCTGTGTAGGGCCCAGCTCCCTGCCATGTAGGACCCAGCTCCCTGCTCCAACCCTCCTAGTGAGGCCTGTGTAGGACCCAGCTCCCTGCTCCAACCCTCCTAGTGAGGCCCATGTAGGACCCAGCTCCCTGCTCCATCCCTCCTAGTGAGGCCTGTGTAGGGCCCAGCTCCCTGCCATGTAGGACCCAGCTCCCTGCTCCAACCCTCCTAGTGAGGCCTGTGTAGGGCCCAGCTCCCTGCCATGTAGGACCCAGCTCCCTGCTCCATCCCTCCTAGTGAGACCCATGTAGGGCCCAGCTCCCTGCCATGTAGGACCCAGCTCCCTGCTCCATCCCTCCTAGTGAGGCCTGTGTAGGGCCCAGCTCCCTGCTCCATCCCTCCTAGTGAGACCCATGTAGGACCCACTATGAATACTGTATGACCGTGGCTGAACAGAGTGAGCACTTCAAAGCCATTTTAAAAGGTCCCCAGACTCCCGACATCATGCTGTTAGACTGAATTTGAGATCTAGGACAGAGTCTCTCCAGGGTGTCTAGCTGGCCCCCAATGTAGACAAACAGGTGACTTAAGGACATGTTCTCATGTTCTGTCTGGAAACATGGGGCCCCATGTGGAGTGAGAGAGAACTACAGGAGACAGGGGAGGCTGGTGGATAAAGAAATTGGAGGACGGGCTCATTGTAATGCATGCAATAGAATGAGGAACACGTTTGATACCATATTTAATTAATGGAATGGAATGAGGAACGGTATCAAACACACATGCTCCGATTTCTACCTCCACAACAGTAGAGCATGTCAAAGCTTCTGGGGAGAGGAGAAGGGAGGAGAGGAGAGGAGAGGAGAAGGGAGGAGAGGAGAGGAGAGGAGAGGAGGAGGGGAGGAGAGGAGAGGAGAGGAGAGGAGGAGGAGAAGGGAGGAGAGGAGAGGAGAAGGGAGGGATAAGGCAGAAACCACCCAGTCTATGAGGGACCTGACTGTACCTTCCATAGGAGTGTTGGGGTCCGGTCTGTTGGCAAACACCACATCCACATACTCCAGCTGCAGTCTCTCTAGTGAAGCCTTTAAACCTTCAAAACAGGCGTCATACAGTAGTGTTTAAACCTTCAAAACAGGCGTCATACAGTACTGTTTAAACCTGTGTCACACAGTAGTGTCTAAACCTGCAATAAGCATCATACTGTAGTCCCAATTAACTCATTTAGTGCCAAGGGTGAATAAAGTCGCCCAAATTGCCAACGTTCTAGAGTGCCGAGGTTGATTTTATTCACCAAAAATGCATAAGTTATGATGCTTCATTTTGTAGCCAGTCACAGGTAAATACCACATAAAACACTCTAGGTGGTGAGTGTTCCGGAATTCTTTGGCAGTTAAAGGAGCAGCTTACTGTTCTGGTAGAGGACACCATTTCCTCACAATAGCACAACCAATAAAGCAGGACAGAAAAATATTATTGCAGAGGATTTTTAAAAATAATAACTCTTAACAAGGTGCTACTGTATTGTTTACCACAAAACACAACAAGCATTCTCAGCAAAAATGAGTAATGCCCCAAGAGAACCCCAACTCTAAAAATGGAGCCTCTTCTCTCTGGAGCTGTAATGACTAATTAGGATGCCATGCGCTGATGCAAGACTCAGCACCTCACTCCTCACACTGTCCTTGATCTGAGTGATCTGTCCTTGACCTAAGTGATCTGTCCTTGATCTGAGTGATCTGAGTGATCTGTCCTTGACCTGAGCGATCTGTCCTTGACCTGAGTGATCTGAGTGAACTGACTGATCTGGGGAATCTGAGATGTCTGTGTGATCTGAGTGATCTGTGATCTGAGTGATCTGTGATCTGAGTGATCTGATCGAGTGGACGCAGCAGCTTACCTTCTATAATGTGTTTTCGGGACAACCCTCTTTCAGTCTCCGCTCTACAGGTGACAATAACATATTAGAGAGTTAGTTATGAGAACGTATTACGTTACGATATTACTATAGACATAGGCCAGGGGAGGCTGGTGAAGGACGGGCTCATTGTAACGCATGGAACAGAATGAGGAATGGCATCAAACACACGTGCCTGACACCATTCCCCATTCCATTCATTACAGTGAGCCCGTCCTCTGATCTCTTCTGAGTCCATGGTCCAGAGACTACGTCGTACACATGAGACAGCAGCAACAGCGAGGCTTTCCATCAGAGACCTCCACCTCCCTCCACCACCTCAGTAACAACACCACATTATCTACATTTCAGCTTCATACCGACAGCCCATGGAAACAGACCAGCGTGGATTACACATGATCACATTAACAGGAGGTATTAGATACTCTGCTACTGTGCCAGTCAGTCACTCCCAGCCCAGCCCAGCCCAGCCCAGCCCAGCCCAGCCCAGCCCTCCCCCCAGGCTAATGATACAGCAGAGAGATCATTCCTCATTTTAACACAAGCCGAGGAGATGTAACATACTTTCCACCCCAGAAGATCTTCGTCGTAATCACCAGACTGGAACGTCTAAGGAACAGGGGAGAAGAAAAAAAAACACACACACACACACACACACACGACTTTACAAGCAAAAGCTTTTATATAGTACATAAGGAAATACACAGCACAAACAGTGTGTGTGTGTGTTCCAGGTGGCCTTTCTCATGTGTTAGGGCGGAAGGCCAGGCCTGGAATAGATGGGTTGGATCAGGTAGGGACGGCTTGCGTGTCCTGAGTCTTATGCATTGTGACTAGCAGGATGACTCAGCCTAACACACCCGTTATGTCCTGTCCTGTACCTGCACGCACACATGCTCACACACACACACCCACGAGATTCAATGCTACACACACACACACACACACACACACACACACACACACACACACACACGACACAATGTTGCCACACACGTGCGTACACGTGACTCAGCTTAACACACCCGTTATTGTCCTGTACTATACCCTGCACGCACACACGCTCACACGCACACACACACATACACACACACACACACACACACACACACACACACACACACACACACACACACACACACACACAGACCAGTAGTAGACTCACCCTCATGACTACCTCACTCACAGAGAGTGACAGAGACACTGTGAATGAGAGCTACTGTAGACGGGTGTATGAGAAGCCATTTTGGCTCTAGACCCAGGTTGACAGGGAAAGAGTCCCAGTACTAGAGGCTGATCCATTATTCAGGATCTCTGAGAAAGGGCACATGAGCAGGGCCAGGGCATTAATGTTTCATCCCCCTGCCTGCTGGAACACAACCCAACACACTGTTCCTTTCTGATGAGGTGGGGGAGTTGTCAGGGAGGGAGACGGACAGGATGGACATGAAACACGGATCTTTACCTCCATCCTTTCTTCTTTATGACATTCCCCAGCACCGTCTCCGCCCTGGGAGAGAGAGAGGGAGAGGGAGAGAGAGAAAGAGAGAGAGAGAGAGAAAGAGAGCGAGAGAGAGAAAGAGAGAGGGAGAGAAAGAGAGAAAGAGAGAGGGAGAGAAAGAGAGAGAGAGAGAAAGAGAGAGAGAGAGAAAGAGAGAGAGAGAGAGAGAAAGGGAGAGAAAGAGAGAGAGAGAGAGAGGGAGAGAAAGAGAGAGAAAGAGAGAGAGAGAGAAAGAGAGAGAGAAAGAGAGAGGGAGAGAAAGAGAGAGAGAGAGAGAGAAAAAGAGAGAGGGAGAGAAAGGGGGGGGGGGGGGTATGGATATCAGACACTGTACAGTAAAACTTATTTTGGTTGTCCGGGTGTTAATTAACGGCAGAGCACACCCGGCACGTATTAGAGACGTCTATTAATGGAAACGGGCGGTTATTCTGTTTAACCCCCACTGCTGCTGCTGCCAAACTGCTGCTCAAACCCATGATATCACACACACACACACACACACACACACACACACACACACACACACATATATTATACTCATTAAGAAATATCCACCAACATTATATCAACATTATTACCCTACAATAAATCAGTCAAAACCTTGATCTTTATTATTATTAATAATAATAATAATAATAATAATAATAATGCATTTATTTTGTATAGCGCTTTTCTCAAAAAACAAGAATAAAAATTGTTAAAGATTAAAAGCAAGTTTATAAAGATGGGTTTCGAGGGGTCGTATCATCTATATATGTTTGATAGATATGCCAATTTGTTATCAGCTCCATACAAAGCTGCGTCTGTCAGACTGGGATACAGACCGGTGGTCACAACGGTCGCCCACAATCAAATGCGTCGCTTTAATCATCTGATAATATCAGCAGAGATTACATTCCGGGAAACAATTGATTAGGACCAGGCGTGTACCAGGGACGGTTGTACCAGGGACGGTTGTACCAGGGACGGGCGCTGACTGGCTTCAATGTCATTAGTGGTCCAGCTGTTCTTGGAGACGGCCGTTTGTTTGAGATGCAGCGTTTATTGAACGTTTTACCCTCTATAGATATACTCAACATATAACAATAACAACCAGGGGAAGCTGGTGGTATAATATTGATAATATATATAATATATATGCCATTTAGCTGACGCTTTTATCCAAAGTGACTTACATTGCAGTGAGTGCATACATACATTTCAGTATATGTGGTCCCAGCGGGAATCAAACCCACAACCTAAGCGTTGTTAGCGCCGTGCTCTACCCGCTGAGCCACAGAGGACCAGAGCTCGGAGGTAGACATCGGAGGACGGGCTCATCGCAGTGCGCGCGTGTTTGACGCCGTTCCTCATGGTGTTCCGTGCGTTAGCCAGTAAGCCTGTCCACCTCCTCCCTCCACCAGCCCGCCCCCGAACGACGCGCACCAGACAATACAGCGCAGGCACTTTGAAGAGAGGAGACACGCGTCTTGCAGCCCTGGGCAGCACAGCCGACAGCTCCTCACAGTTTAATGTGTGTACAAAGGCCTCCTGCAGCGCAGAGAGTGTCGTTTCCCTCCAGAGAGGGTGGGGAGGGGGAGGGGGCTGCCAGCGGGGGAGGGGGCTGCTGTTTAGCCGGCTCCTCGTCACTCACTACTCATTAGCAGCAGTACGGGTGATAATGGAGCCCAACAAGGCGCCTATTAGGCCCAGGATGGCTTTTGTTGGGAGAGCTCCCTCCCTCCCTCCTCCCTCCCTCCCTCCTCTCTGCGTGACAAATAAATAAGCCGCTTTCCTGTAATGTGACCCCAGTTTGTACGGCTCCTGTAATGTGACCCCAGTGTGTACTTTCCTGTAATGTGACCTCAGTGTGTACGGCTCCCACAACAGATTGAGACACTGTAGTTCTCCCTCTCTGTCTCCACATACAGGAGAGGAGAGGAGAGGAGAGGAGAGGAGAGGAGAGGAAAGGAGAGGAGAGGGAGGAGAGGAGAGGAGAGAGAAGAGGGAGGAGAGGAGAGGAGAGGAGAGGAGAGGAGAGGAGAGAGAAGAGGGAGAGGAGAGGAGAGGAGAGGAGAGGTGAGGAGAGGAAAGGAGAGGAGAGGGAAGAGAGGAGAGGAGAGGAGAGAGAAGAGGGAGGAGAGGAGAGGAGTGGAGAGGAGAGGGAAGGAGAGGAGAGGAGAGGAATGGAGAGGAGAGGGAAGAGAGGAGAAGAGAAGAAAGGAGAGGAGAGGAGAGGAGAGGAGAGGAGAGGGAAGATCGGAGATGAGAGAGAGGAGATGACAGCAGAGGGAAGAGAGGAGGAGGAGGAGAGGAGTTTCTCCATCTCTATCTCTATGGATTTAGCATGATCCTACCCTACTCAGATGATCCTTCCCTACTCAGATGATCCTTCCCTACTCAGATGATCCTTCCCTACTCAGATGATCCTACCCTACTCAGATGATCCCACCCTACTCAGATGATCCCACCCTACTCAGATGATCCTACCCTACTCAGATGATCCCTCCCTACTCAGATGATCCCTCCCTACTCAGATGATCCTTCCCTACTCAGATGATCCTACCCTACTCAGATGATCCTACCCTACTCAGATGATCCTTCCCTACTCAGATGATCCCACCCTACTCAGATGATCCCTCCCTACTCAGATGATCCTTCCCTACTCAGATGATCCTACCCTACTCAGATGATCCTTCCCTACTCAGATGATCCTACCCTACTCAGATGATCCCACCCTACTCAGATGATCCTACCCTACTCAGATGATCCCACCCTACTCAGATGATCCTACCCTACTCAGATGATCCCACCCTACTCAGATGATCCTTCCCTACTCAGATGATCCTTCCGCCCTCCGCAATTACCATAACTGGAACTGCCGCTTCACATTGATTTTAGACCATTATATGGAACCACGGCTCCACCACAGTACACTGATGCCTTTGGACAGGTAAACAGTGTGTACGCCGGCGCTGTAAAGAGGGGGAGGTGATGGGAGAGCATGTGTGTGTATGGGTGGATGTGTACAGAGGAGACGTGTTCATCCATGGGTCCAGCGTGTCTGTTCACACGCCACGTTACTGGATGGTAATGCTGGTGGACCGTGGCATCATCTAACGAGCTGAGCTGCTAACCTGAGCTGAAATATTTACCCTGTGGGCCTGCCTCTGTGTTTCAGTGGTAGTGGGCAGTGCCAGGTCTGTCACTCACGCACACGCACACGCACACGCACACACACACGCACTCACACACAGAGACACACACACAGAGACACACACACAGAGACACACACACACACACACACACACACACACACACACACACACACACACACACACACACACACAGCCCCCTTTATCTGTTTCCACCCTCTGGTACAATGTCAACAGGCAGCAATGCCAAAGTCAACCACCTGACACTGAATCATCATCATCATCATCATCATCATCGTCATCGTCATCGTCACATCCAGTATAGCTGAACTCTGACTGACAAGGGGCTCAGATCCCTCAGCCAGGAGCTACTCAGCCAGGAGCTACTCAGCCAGGAGCTACTCAGCCAGGAGCTACTCAGCCAGGAGCTACTCAGAGACAGGCGTCTACATTCCAGTATGACGTAGATAGCAGGGGAGGCCGGTGGAGGTAGACATCGGAGGACGGGCTCACAGCGTGGTTGATACTGAAGGGTCGGGGAAAAATGGTCATGGGTCAACTTAAGAGTTTGGTGCTCAGGCAGTTATTGGAAGTAAATCAAGGGCCAGAATAATTATACGACTGCTCTGTTATTCTGCTTCGACAATGTAGTTAACTTTGAGAATAGAACAGAGTCTCTTTGTCTGTGAGGGAGAAGTCATGTGCAGTGTCCAGCATTAATTAGAGAAAAGTTTGACTCCTTAAATGTTATCTTGTGGGACCCGGAGAGTTTGTTGTGGCACAGGGCAAGATAAGACAGGGTGAAGAGGTAGCTCATCGTTTGGTCAAGGTCTCACCTCTGCACGTGACTTTTTACTGCAAAAAATGTATGTAAACATCTCACTGTTGATTTGAATCCCAAAACCTGTTACGGTGTTCTAACATGTTCTAATGGTTGATTTGAATTCCTCCCATGAGAAAATACCAATCAGTGCAGAGCTAAATCTGACATAGAACCAGTTCTAACTGTGAATGCACAGCAGAATTATACTTAGAGAAATGGCTGATCCAGAACGTTCTCCCAGGCACCTATCTTGTCTTCTGCTTTTGTGCCTGATTGTCTGAGCCTGTCCCGTTTTTATTGACACCATCTTGTATTGTACTCTGAAGATCCACTGTCTGATCCTTCATTAATGATCACTTCGAGTCCTTCAATTCCTCATTCCGTTCCATGCATTACAATGAGCTTCGTCCTCCGATTTCCACCTCCACCAGCCTCCCCTGGTAGACAGGTATTGTGTTCTCCCTCTCCTGTGTGAAGCCCCTTGTGTGTGCTGTAATCCTCTCAGCGCTCCAGGCTGTCCGGATTAGCATCAGGCTGGGTACTTAGATATGCAAAGTTATGACACTCTGGCAGATCCATTTCCATTTGATGCACAGTAGGGTTAGGCAGTGAGAAGGTATTACCGGATGAAGAAGATATTTAAGTTTAGACCGGTTTATTTCTGTTTAATACCTTCCATACTGTCTCCCCCTGCACTGTACCATTATACCCACCAACTTTTCTTTGATAAACATCGCCCAACATTGCACACAAGCTTCACAAGTCCTGATCTAACTCTTGCCTGCGGGCCAGGAGGGGAGGGAGGTCATACGTCTGACTGGCGGGCAGGTAAAGACCCCCAGAGAGAGAGAGATCTACTTAGCCGTAGATTTGCTAAGAAGTTCGAGTCGTGTTGAAAATCCGCTAAAAACTCTTGAGCGTATACCGGGGTATTTTTGGACAAGGAAGGTTTACCGGTTTAAGAATTCTTAAAAGTCTAACACAGAGACTTGGCATTTTGTTGAATTTTGTGGAATGACGAAGTTAAATTATTTTATTTATCGGCCCTATTCTTTAATCCCTGTACCAGCCAGTGGGGGTCTCAGAGGACAGGTGTGTTTCTGTACCAGCCAGTGGGGGTCTCAGAGGACAGGTGTGTTTCTGTACCAGCCAGTGGGGGTCTCAGAGGACAGGTGTGTTTCTGTGTCTCCATCTCACAGCTCAGATACAGAGGAAATATGTTGATGAGGAGAGAATGGGGCCAGCTACCAACAATAGCTGCTGTTGGTCCTCTGTGGCTCAGCTGGTAGAGCAAGGTTGTGGGTTTGATTCCCACTGGGACCATATATACTGAAAAATGTATGCACTCACTGCAATGTAAGCCGCTTTGGATAAAAGCGTCAGCTGAATGATATATATTATTATTATTGTACTGGATGGGAGGACGTACAATGACAAGTGTGTTTCTTTGGTCCTTTTATAAGTAAGTACTTTATTAAGTATATTAACACCGTGGCAAACATGCCCAAGCCCTGACAGCGCAGTACAACATGCATGTATTGTCCTTGGGAGGATTTAAAGAAGATTTAGGCGCCGTTAATCTGGGGTACTGTTCTAAAAGGATAATCCCATCAGATTATTTCAATCTACACTACAAAGCGTCATTAGTCCATCCTGAGGGGTACTGTATGACGCATGGTGATGTCTGAAGTTAACGTGATGTCGAATGTCTCAAACATCACAAATCCGGTTTAAAACATACGGTACAGTTCAAAGCCGACCCCTGACCTCTCGCAAGTGACGCTACTTGAGTCCGGTCTGGTAAATATGAGTATTAAATGAGCTGTCTGACCTCTGGTTATGTACAGCCCCTGGCCCTGAGCAGGGACCCGTCACCCATTCATCTGTCATGTTTATGCAGACAGTTTCACAGGCCGAACCTGGTCGCCGCCCTCAGCCCGGCTTCTACTGCCTGTCCTTGTGTTCGCACGGAGGCCGGCGCGCGTTTAAGGCCACAGACAGCAGACTCTATGTAACTGGAGGAGCGGCAGTGTGCATTTCATGCCGCCTACCTTCCCCGGACCCCGTGGCTCAGATCTACCGAGGTTTAATCAACTTCAATGAGATCTCTAAAAGATGTCTGAGGAGACCGGGAGACTGTGAAATCAGTGGTGGAAACTGGACTCGCGTCGGCACAAAATGGCCGTCCTAGTGTTGAGTACCAGTACGCCGGGACGTCCCTTTGGGCCCGTTTCCTCTTCTAAACGCTTGTGACGTGTCATGGTCGTCGAGTATTGGAGGTCAGAGTTGTTTGGCGTGGCTGGGTGTCGGTTGAGGGATGACCTCTGGATCGGGGGTGTGTGTGTGTGTGTGTGTGTGTGTGTGTGTGTGTGTGGGGGGGGGGGGGTGTGTGTGTGTGTGTGTGTGTGGGGGGGGGGGGGGGTGTACTCACTTGCCCGCGGCGTAGACCTCTGCTGTGTCAAACAGATTGATGCCGTTCTCGTAGGCCAAACACATCAGCTGCTCCGCCATCTGTTAGGGAGGGTTGGAGCCAGGGAAAAGAGAGAGGGAGGGAGGGAGGGAGGAGCAGGGGAAAGAGAGAGGGAGGGAGGGAGGGAGGAGAGGAGGAGCAGGGGAAAGAGAGAGGGAGGGAGGGAGGAGCAGGGGAAAGAGAGAGGGAGGGAGGGAGGGAGGAGAGGAGGAGCAGGGGAAAGAGAGAGGGAGGGAGGGAGGAGCAGGGGAAAGAGAGAGGGAGGGAGGGAGGAGAGGAGGAGCAGGGGAAAGAGAGAGGGAGGGAGGGAGGGAGGAGAGGAGGAGCAGGGGAAAGACAGAGAGAGAGAGGAGGGGGGGGGTTCAGAGGTCAGCGGAAGGAAGCGGTTAAGGCTTTTTTCAATTGTTAAAACTCCCTACAGTACGTATGGGTTATGGTTAGGGGTTAAGGGTGCTGGAGTGCCCCCCTCTTCAGTGGATTTATGTTCACATGGCATGTGCAGTATCCTCATTATATGGGTCTGTGTGTGTGTGCACGTGGGTGTGTGTGTGTGTTTGTGTATGTGTGTGTGTGTGTGTGTTTGTGTATGTATGCACGTGTGTGTGTGTGTGTGTTTGTGTATGTGTGCACGTGTGTGTGTGTGTGTGTGTGTTTGTGTATGTGTGCACGTGTGTGTGTGTGTGTGCGCGTCTGCCTTGCGCGTGTCTGTGTCAATTAGTTAAGCAGAAATAGCCGTCCTGACAGAGGGAGCAGGCCCCGGCTCTACGGAGCTCTACGGAGCTCTACGGAGCTCTACGGAGCGCTGACTGATGGAGGTTGTTATTCCTGTCCATCTCCATGTTCTCTCACCTCATCTGTAACCTGGCCTCCAAACGTCACCCACGTTCCTGCAGAGCAACGACACGGAGAGATGGGGGTTAGCCATCCACCAGGGAGGTACAGTACACACGGAGAGATGGGTGATAGCCATCCATCAGGGGGGTACAGTACACACGGAGAGATGGGTGATAGCCATCCATCAGGGGGGTACAGTACACAGGGAGAGATGGGAGTTAGCCATCCATCAGGGAGGTACAGTACATGTGTAATACCTCGGGAGCAGAGTTGAAGAGGCAACAGTGGAAACAGACCCCCCCCCCCCCCCCCCCCTCTTTGGAAAGCACCTCTGTGCTCACTTTGGAAAGCACCTCTGTGCTCACATTGCAAGCTCACTGGCTTGCAATGTGAAAACAACAACAGCAAGAACAATCACACACACACACACACACACACACACACACTGCCTCCCAGTCCCACACACACACACACACACACACACACACACACACACACACACACACCCCCTCCCGGCCCCCCCATCCAGTCCCTATATCACACTCACCTAATCCGAGGCAGGAGACCCGCAGGCCAGACTTTCCAAGGTTTCTGTCAAAACAGAGAGAATACATTAGCATTAATACTACATTACTGTCCCGGTGACGTGCCGTTTCCTTACTGCTCCTGGGCTGCGGGTGAAGCCCCTTTTTAAAACCTGTTCCACAGTTGATGAATCTCCTGTGCCACCGTGAGGCGTGTTCTGAGACTACTGTGAGGCGTGTTCTGAGACTACTGTGAGGCCTGTTCTGAGACCACTGTGAGGCCTGTTCTGAGACTACTGTGAGGCGTGTTCTGAGACTACTGTGAGGTGTGTTTTGAGACTACTGTGAGGTCTGTTCTGAGACTACTGTGAGGCGTGTTCTGAGACTACTGTGAGGCGTGTTCTGAGACTACTGTGAGGCGTGTTCTGAGACTACTGTGAGGCGTGTTCTGAGACTACTGTGAGGCCTGTTCTGAGACTACTGTGAGGCGTGTTCTGAGACTACTGTGAGGCGTGTTCTGAGACTACCGTGAGGCGTGTTCTGAGACTACCGTGAGGCCTGTTCTGAGACTACCGTGAGGCCTGTTCTGAGACTACTGTGAGGTCTGTTCTGAGACCACTGTGAGGTCTGTTCTGAGACCACTGTGAGGCCTGTTCTGAGACTACTGTGAGGCGTGTTCTGAGACTACTGTGAGGTGTGTTCTGAGACTACTGTGAGGCGTGTTCTGAGACTACTGAGAGGTGTGTTCTGAGACTACTGTGAGGTCTGTTCTGAGACCACTGTGAGGCCTGTTCTGAGACCACTGTGAGGCCTGTTCTGAGACCACTGTGAGGCCTGTTCTGAGACTACTGTGAGGCGTGTTCTGAGACTACTGTGAGGCGTGTTCTGAGACTACTGTGAGGCGTGTTCTGAGACTACTGTGAGGCCTGTTCTGAGACTACTGTGAGGTCTGTTCTGAGACTACTGTGAGGCGTGTTCTGAGACTACTGTGAGGCGTGTTCTGAGACTACCGTGAGGCCTCTTCTGAGACTACCGTGAGGCCTGTTCTGAGACTACTGTGAGGCCTGTTCTGAGACCACTTCTTTGTTTTGACCAGCCATGGCAGTTGAGAGCCAAGGCAGCTCATGGAGACACTGTACCATGGGAGGCTGGTGGAGGTAGAAATCGGAGGACGGGCTCATTGTAATGCATGGAATGTCCGCGTGTTTGTGATACCGTTCCTCATTCCGTTCCGTCCATTACAATGATCCTGTCCTCCGATTTCTACCTCCACCAGCCTCCCCTGGTCTGTAGTGTGTGTGTGTGTGGAGTCCTCCTGGTCCTCCTAGCCCGGTCCTCGACAGTCTCTGCTTTGACACGTTATGTGGCTTCTGGCGTGGAGCAGGCACACGGATGCCCAGCAGTGTTAGTCAGAGAGAGTGTGTGTGTGTGTGTGTGTGTGTGTGTGTGTGTGTGTGTGTGCGTGCGTGCGTGTGTGTGTATGTGTGTGTCTGTCTACGCTTGTGTGTGTGTCTGTGCGTGTGTCTGCTTGCGTCTGTGTCTGCTTATGTGTGCGTGCGTGCTTGTACACTGTAGAGAGAGAGAGATGCCGGGGGGGGGGGGGCTGAGAGCGGAAGAGAGGCAGTTAATCTGGCCCACCATGACATCCGCTGGAGCCCCTCACGGCACGCCAGGGCGCCCCCGCCCCACGCCTCAATCCCCTACAGCCAATCAGACGCTTGACTCAGGCTCGACTCCCCACAGAAACCCATCACAGTCAACACCAAGAACCCGTCGGTGACAATAGCAGCTTTGGTTTGATGTGGATGTTGTTGTTGTTGTTGTTGTTGTTGTTGTTGTTTGGTTGTAGTCTGAAAGCCGCAGTCTTTGTCAGATGACAACGTCGACACTGTAGGCTCTATTAGAGGACAGGAGATGTCTGGCGTTATGCGTCCACAATCAACACCTTCGCTGAGCAGAAACTCCTCTCTTTCTGGGTCCTGCTCAGCGGTCTAGTCATCAACACTGTGGGCGTCTCTGCAAGGACGTGAACATTCCTCATTCACACACGTTCTAAAGATTGAAAAGCTCAAGATCGCAAACCGTTTCTGTGCAGTTAATCGAGGCCTAATAGAATTTCACCGCGGGTCAAAATGCCATGGCCACAGTACGCTAACGCAAAACATGTTTTTGTCAGAAGAGACGTTGGAAGCGGAGTAACCTTCGGAGCGGGAGTCATTGTCGCGCTGCCTCCATTGTGCCCCCCCCCCCCCCCCCCGTCTCTTTGAGCCCTTTCATTGCGTTCCGAGAGCGAGAGACCGAGAGAACTCGGCGTCCAGTGACTCAAAACACAATGTACCTCTCAGCCACACAAGCTGAGCACACAGGAGAGAATGGCAGAGGACCTTGGGCTCCCTGGTCTGCTGCTGCAGGTATGTGTATCATACAGATATGTGGGATCAAGGGATGACATAACACAGGCGTAGGAGTCAGAGTGAGTGTGTAGGTGTGTGGGGGGTCTGTGTGTGTGTGTGTGTGTAGGAGCACGAGTGTGTGCATGCACAATTGGAATCACTGTGTTTTGCATACCCTGTATCGTAAGAGTATTAGAATGTGCCCATTTTGTGTGTGTGTGTGTGTGTGTGTGTGTGTGTGTGTGTGTGTGTGCGTGCGTGCGTGCAGGATTATGACTGTGTGGGAGTCTTGTGAAGCCACGGTAGAATTGCTAAATTGCTGTGGTGACTAAGAACAAAACGCTCCTTTCATTTTGCTAGGAACAGCGAGAGATCCAAAAAGCTCGCTTTACATGTGGACCGAGATTCAAAATAATCACTCCAATATTATGTAATTCCAATTTCTTCTCTTCACATGTGAGCTCTATTAGGGATTATGCTTGGTACTGTATACCTCCCTTAAAAATAGTTATTAGGGCAGATAATCCAGTTATACAATAATCAAGGCTGCGTGTGTGTGTGAGCGAGTGTGTGTGTGTGAGAGTGAGTGTGTGTGTGAGTTAGTGTGTGTGTGTGTGAGAGTGAGTGTGTGTTTGAGTTAGTGTGTGTGTGTGTGTGTGTGTGAGAGTGAGTGTGTGTGTGTGCAGCCTATCCACTTTGTCCAACACAGTTCAAACACCACCACTGTTGGTTCACACACACACGGCCCAGAAAATCAATTGACGTGGCAAAAAAATAAATAATTTCCTACCCTGACACGCACACACACACAGACACACGCCCCAGAAAATCAGTTGACGGTGGCAAAAAAAGTTAATTTCCCACCCCCCCCCCCTTCCTCCCTCCCTCCCGGGGGGTGAGATAAGAGTCTCTCACCTGAAGCAGCCATGCCTCCCCCCTCCAGAGGGAAGGTGCAGGTGACGAGGTTAACAGAGCCCCCCCAGCCTAAACACTGGTACTTATCTACTATTAACCACTTCTTAATTGCCTGGGCTGGGATCGCCCCTGGGGCCGACGGCTCCACATCTCACACAGACAGAGCTCGGAAAAACACCTCAACACGGATTCAACTACAAGAGCAGGTTTCACTGTGTACACACAACTACATCTACTTTTCCTTTTTATATATATTTTTTATATTTTACATATTTTTATGTGTGTGACATGTATTTTCTAGATGGAGTGAGTTGTGGTGTTTGTGTTCTTTGGTCATGGAAAACGTTCTCTCAAACGCAGATATTCTGCTTGACTGGTTTCGTTGGTGGTTGTGTGGTTGTTGTTGTGTGGTGGTTGTGTTCTTTGGTCATGGAAAACGTTCTCTGAAACGCAGATATTCTGCTTGACTTGGTTTTGTTGGTGGTTGTGTGGTTGTTGTTGTGTGGTGGTTGTGTTCTTTGGTCATGGAAAACGTTCTCTGAAACGCAGATATTCTGCTTGACTTGGTTTCGTTGGTGGTTGTGTGGTTGTTGTTGTGTGGTGGTTGTGTTCTTTGGTCATGGAAAACGTTCTCTCAAACGCAGATATTCTGCTTTGACTGGTTCCTGTTCCGTTGTGCTCATTTCCCTGCGATTATCCGGCAGCTCTGGTGGCGTTTATCTCCAGACACAAACACAGAGTCGGGCGCGAGCCGAGATTAGAAGACCGGGAGAGGACGGTCTTCATGCCTCGCGGTCTCCCACATCAAACACGCTCTCCTAATGTGATTAGGTGAATGCTTGTGGCGTGTGAAGCAGCGGAGGCTGGTGGAGGTAGACATCGGGGGACGGGCTCATTGTGATGCAAGCGTTCCGTTCCATGCATCACAATGAGCCCGTTCTCCCATATCTACCTCCACCAGCCTCCCCTGAGCACCAGTCTGCACAGAACAGAGGTGTGCTCTACACTTGCCACCTGAGATAGCATGGGGAGGATAATCAAGCTTCAATCGACAGTAACGCCACTTCATCAGAACGTGTTATTCCATAATCACAGAATTCACTGTTCTAGAAGCATCCTGCTGTGCTTTAACTAAATGAGAGCAGGTATATTTTTATCCATCTATTTAATGCACTTTATGTTTCCTTCAATCACAGAGGTAAGTCTCATTGAGACAATCTCTTTTACAAAAGAGACCTCTTGTAATCATATTGGGAGGAAGTTCTTAAAAAAAAAAAAAAAAATTAAAAAAAAAGAAAACTTTCAAAAGCAACCACCAGGAGATCAGAAACCCATTCGGGCGATCTCTGGCCCTGCTCTCTGGTGATCTCTGGCCCTGCTCTCCTGGTGATCTCTGGCCCTGCTCTCTGGCGATCTCTGGCCCTGCTGTCCTGGTGACGCTGCCCGTTTGTCAGCTCTGTGTTGTGTTTAATATTTCACCAGGCTGTTCTCTTTAATACTGCATTCCTGGGTTGCAGTGCCAGGCCGGGCCGGGCTGGCCTTCCCCACAACACAGCAGGGGCCCGGTAACAAGCTGTGGCCAGGCTCGGGTTCCCGCTAAGCCTCGGAGGACACGGCCCGCTGAGTAAGGTCACCTACGACTGTAACCCTGTTCAATTATGGAGCAGAGAGGTAAAGGAGACTGCCGCCCCAGGGAGGGAGAGGCAGCCGTCCTCAAACAGGACCATTAGGAGGACTCCGTGTCCAGTCACCACTGCGTGCGCAGTTTCAATGGCTCCTCTGATTAGATGAGTCACTGCCTCTGGGCTCCTCTCCCGACCCCGGCCTTCTGGTTGGGTGAGCCCCTTGATTTCAGCCGGGATGAGCGGAGCCGCTCATTACAACCTCTCGTTACGTTACGTGAGGGGTGAGTTAACTCAAGTTAACTCAAGTCTATTTCAGTGGGTTTTTTTACGTAAATGCACTGCACACCTGAGGTGACCAAAACCAGATGGATGACGCACGCAGGATCCTCCCAGTCCAGAACACGGGAGCGGATGAGGTGGCACGACCTCAAACAAGCTGCACATATGTTGCCATGTCATCAAGGTGAGACGGGGTGAATCAGACAGGGCTTCACCTGGGCGGTGGGGTGACAGCAGTGGGTCTAGGGTCTAAGTAGGGGAGCAGAGGGACATGTGTTACTGGGAGTTCAGGGCAGGACCAGACAGGGTGGGGGGAAGGGGAGCAGAGGGACATGTGTTACTGGGAGTTCAAGGCAGGACCAGACAGGGTGGGGGGAAGGGTCAGGGACTATGTGTGTGTAACTGGTCAGGGTGGGGGACAGGGTGTGTTTGTGTTTATGTGTGTGTGTGTGTGTGTGTGTGTGTGTGTAACTGGTCAGGGTGGAGGACAGTGGGGGACAGGTGTGTGTGTGTGTGTGTGTGTGTGTGTGTGTGTGTGTGTGTGTGTGTGCGTGTCAGGGTAGGGGACAGGGAGATTAGGGGACAGGCTGCGATGATGAATGAGCACAGGGCCACACAGCTGTGATGAGGAATCTGTTTAGGGAGGATATTTTCACTCTACTAACTATAAATATACACACCAACACACACACACACACACACGCACACGCACACACAGCTCCAAGTGAAAAACAAAACACACTGCTCATGTCACTGGCCCACAGCGGCATGCTCTGCTCGGCGAGAGAGATTCATCTTTACGTAACGTCAATTCAGCCTTGAAGAGCACCTCCCACCCCCCACCTACGTCCTGTCTAAAAACAGCAGCGTGCACCCTACCTGAGATTGAAGGCTCAAGCCTAAGGTTGGAAAAAACCCACTCTACACCTCCCGTCCCACACAGACCTCTACAGCACAGCGTTACTAAGGCTGAACAGGGTATACGTGATTGTAGAGGCTAGGTTCGGCTGTCACTGGTGCTGTACTACAGGCATTGAGGCGGGAGCAGATTACACACGCATGCACGAGTGCACACACACACGCGCACACACACGCGCACACACACACACAGACACACAGCTTGTGTATGGGCCACTGGCACAGAAAAAGGGATTTCCTGGGGCGTGATCTGTGGCCCTTCTGGCCCACGGTGTGATCTGTGCCCGTCCCGGGGCGTTCTCAGAGGCTGTCGTTGTGGTGGGGGTGAGCTGTACCACTGTTCGACTCCGCAGGGGTGGAAACTGTTCCGTTTAAGCCAGGAGGGAGAGCGAGGGGGTGGGGGTGGAGGGGTGAGGGGAGGGAGGGGGAGGGGGAGGGGGAGGGGGAGGAATCACTAGAAACCGGCAGAGAGTAATGTGAGACCTGAAGCTGATCGCTCTGTCACAAACCGCCATCCTAACAGATATTATTTGTTTTTAAAAATAGATGTTTTTTAGGGCATTTCTGCATTATGGGGATAGAGACAGTAGAGAGATTGACAGTAAGGATGGGAGAGAGAGAGAGAGAGAGAGAGAGAGAGAGAGAGAGAGGAGGGATGAAATGCACGATATGTCGAGGGTCGGAATGGAACCAGGAACCTTGTGGATACGTGGTACGTGCTTAGCGTGCTACGCCACGAAGCTCCCTGAACAGACCGTCTACAGGTTTATACTGCTGTGTTGAAACAAACTGAGAGAAACACAGGAAAAGTGCAGCAGAAATGTCTTGACTCACCATCACCAGAAATGTTTTGAACTTGTACACTGCATCATTCAGTGCCATGTGACAGGTTCTGGGACGTAGATGATGAGTTTAAACATTCATAAGGCAGCGTGACGCAAGCGAGGGAGATGCTGATCATTATTAAAAATATCGTCTTTTGATTTAGTTTCCCTTGATTAACCAATAACCTCAATCACGACGGTTTTCCTTCAGCTTAATTCCCATTTGTTATTCCGTTCTGCACGAATTAACACACGCACACTCAAACACACACAAACACGCAGGCGCACACACACACACACACACACACACACACACACACACACACACACACACACACACACACACACGCACACACACACAAACACGGAGGCACACACACACACAAATTACGAAGCGTGACCGGTTCAAAAGCATGTCGTGCAGAATAACGACAATGAAACCGCCTGCCAACACAATTGACATGCAGGCAGTCTGACGCGCTGTGTCATTATGTTGGACCATCTCTGAAGGCTAAAGGACCCACTGACCGTTGACCAATCAGAGCCACTGTACTGGAACAGCTTCCGACAGCCAATGAGGGTGACAGCTCTTTTCACACAGAGCCGTCTGTCACACAACAGGACAACACAGTGGATGGAACACCATAATGTCTTCATTTGGTTTCCCTCATCAGACTTATTCCTGATGTATTCCACAGACAGGCCTAGACTCCAAACATACAAAGTCATGGAAATGACTGCAAACATACGTTGAGATGAGGAGCAGGTCTGAGCCGATTAGCTTGAGCCGGGAAATGAAAGCGAAATGTCTATTCTGGTCTGCATATTGCAGGATTAATACATCTATTTCAAGTGTGTTTAAGAAAGACAATATCAGGCAGAGAGGATCAGAGCAGCTAAAGCACACTCACACACACACTCACACACACACACACTCACACACCCAGGCACACTCACACACCCAGACACACTCACACACCCAGGCACACTCACACACCCAGCCACACTCACACACCCAGGCACACTCACACACCCAGGCACACTCACACACCCAGGCACACTCACACACCCAGGCACACTCACACACCCAGGCACACTCACACACCCAGGCACACTCACACACCCAGGCACACTCACACACCCAGGCACACTCACACACCCAGACACACTCACACACCCAGGCACACTCACACACCCAGGCACACTCACACACCCAGACACACTCACACACCCAGGCACACTCACACACCCAGGCACACTCACACACCCAGACACACTCACACACCCAGGCACACTCACACACCCAGGCACACCCAGGCACACTCACACACCCAGGCACACTCACACACCCAGACACACTCACACACCCAGACACACTCACACACCCAGGCACACTCACACACCCAGGCACACTCACACACCCAGGCACACTCACACACCCAGGCACACTCACACACCCAGACACACTCACACACCCAGGCACACTCACACACCCAGCCACTAAGTCAGGCGAAGAGACAACAGCTGTCTTCATTTCCCCATCGAGCTTAACACATTATCATCTCTCACATTCTCCCTCTCCATATCACACACACACACACACACACACACACACACACTACAATCTACATATACATACACCCACACACACCCACACACACACACACACACACACACACACACACACACACTACAATCTACATATACATACACACACACACTACAATCTACATATACATACACACACACACACACACACACACACACACTACAATCTACATATACATACACACACACACACACACACACACACACACACACACACACTACAATCTACATATACATACACACACACACACACACACTACAATCTACATATACATACACACACACACACACTACAATCTACATATACATACACACACACACACACACACACACTACAATCTACATATACATACACACACACACACACACACTATAATCTACATATACTTACACACACACACACACACACACAGTATAATCTACATATACTTACACACACACACACACACACACAGTACAATCTACATACTGTACACACACACACACACACACACACACAGTACAATCTACATACTGTACACACACACACACACACACACAAATCTACATATACACACACACACACACACACACACACCCACCCACCCTTCCACCATTTGGCGGTTCATCCTAGCTGCCCCTCAGCAAACAGATGCCAAGTGCTCTCTGCCTGTTACAGACGGTGGGGAAGCGAGTACTGGGAGTCAGAGGCTGTGGTAGAGTCAGAGGCTGTGGTAGAGTCAGAGGCTGTGGTAGAGTCAGAGGCTGTGGTAGAGTCAGAGGCTGTGGTAGAGTCCTGACAGGCAGAGACCTACTGGGAGTCAGAGGCTGTGGTAGAGTCCTGTCAGGCAGAGACCTACCGGGTCCTGTCAGTGGTTCTGCGTGACTGACAGCTTCCTACCGGGTCCTGTCAGTGGTTCTGCGTGACTGACAGCTACCTACCGGGTCCTGTCAGTGGTTCTGCGTGACTGACAGCTACCTACCGGGTCCTGTCAGTGTTTCTACGTGACAGACAGCGACCTACCGGGTCCTGTCAGTGTTTCTACATGACTGACAGTAACCTACTGGGTCCTGTCAGTGTTTCTACGTGACAGACAGCTACCTACCGGGTCCTGTCAGTGTTTCTACGTTAGAGGAAGCTACCTACCGGGTCCTGTCAGTGTTTCTACGTGACAGACAGCGACCTACCGGGTCCTGTCAGTGTTTCTACATGACTGACAGTAACCTACTGGGTCCTGTCAGTGTTTCTACGTTAGAGGAAGCTACCTACTGGGTCCTGTCGGTGTTTCTCCGTGAGAGGAAGCTACCTACCGGGTCCTGTCAGTGTTTCTACATGACAGACAGTTACCTACCGGGTCCTGTCAGTGTTTCTACGTTAGAGGAAGCTACCTACCGGGTCCTGTCAGTGTTTCTACGTTAGAGGAAGCTACCTACCGGGTCCTGTCAGTGTTTCTACGTGAGAGGAAGCTACCTACCGGGCCCTGCTCAGCTACTTCCCTCCGTGTGTTTCTAGGAGCCATATTTCTAGTAGGAGTGATGCCTATGGAGAGCTGGCTCACCAATGAAGAGCCCTCTGAGTGCAATAAAAAGTCCCAGCACTCTCCCACACTACCTGACACCCGAATCACGACACCCACCCACACCACACCACACTCCCCGTGGTCAGAGCTCTCTTAAAGGTGACACATCAGAAGCGACAGGAACACTTTGAAAACTGATGACAAAAGAACACCAAATCCAATCCTCTTGGCACGTAAAAACATCGTGTAGGGATTCTGAACAAAGCTACGCTCGTTGACAGACTAATTTATTCGTAGCCTACAATGCGTTCATATGCATTATTAGGCATGCAGCACACAGAGCCTGTGATAATCTCTGTATGGGATCCATGTTACAGCTTTGCTATATTATGTAAATCACACCCGTTTACCAATCTACTTCTTGGTCAGTGCCGCCCGCCACCTGCTCAGGAACGGTGTATGAACGTCAGACTTAACATCCCGCTGAACGCTAGACGGGCAGAAGTACGAGCCTCCTAAAGGCGAGGCGGACGCCGCCCGCCGCCCGCCCGCGTCTCTCTCCCTATCTGTCGACACACCACACGTCCACACCACAACTACATGATTTAAACACCATCTGTTCATCACAAACACACACAACCACACACACACACGCACATACGTGCACACGCACACACACACACACACACCAACGCACGTGCACACACACACACACACACACCCCCCCACACACACACCCCCCCCCCCCCCCCTCTTCTCCAGTCGTTAGGTTGCAGCG
Source organism: Argentina silus (assembly GCF_951799395.1). Taxonomy (NCBI): domain Eukaryota; kingdom Metazoa; phylum Chordata; class Actinopteri; order Argentiniformes; family Argentinidae; genus Argentina; species Argentina silus. Next base: position 23,424,544 of record NC_139658.1, on the reverse strand, counting down.
CTGCTGCGGTTCGGTTTCAACTCTAAAACCAACAACATCGGGCCTCCGGAGCCGTCAACAATCCTGGCCGCAAGAGCCAGTTACTGCAGAACTATACCGAGGGAGGGAGGAGGGAGGGAGGGGAGGAGGGAGGGAGGGAGGAGGGAGGGAGGGAGGGAGGGAGGGGAGGAGGGAGGAGGGAGGGAGGAGGGAGGAGAGGAAGGAGGGAGGGGAGGAGGGAGGAGGGAGGAGGGAGGGAAGGAGGAGGGAGGAGAGGCATCTCCTCATGTTTACATGGCCACTGCAGTAAAGGATACTGTGTAACAGCGCAGAGGGACAGATCTTGTCTCGTTGCGATCAAAGCCCAGGCATGAAACCTTACTGTGTTTCAGAAAACGGCTGCAAATAGCCTTACTGTGTAGTTTCAAGTGAACTCTGAGCTGGAAGCCGTAATGAGAGGTCCCAGACGTGAGGGAGGGAGGGAGGGAGGGAGGGAGGGATTGGCTCGTTGTGCATTTCTAGGGACCATGGCTGGAAATGATCTCTCTCTAGTGTAAACTCCAGCACTTTAACACTGACGCAAACCCTGGAATGTTTCATAACATAGTGTGCACTTTGTCCCTGTCAAATAAATCGCATGACTAAATAAATTAAGAAATTAATTGAGTCCGACACTCTGTTCAGTTCTGCTCACAGAGCAGTTTATTTGGCTACACCTCCACTAAGCCCGGGGGGGGAGGGGTGGGGTGGGGGGGGGGGCTGGAGAAGAGAGGGGAGCACAAACGGAGCTGTGAAGAAAGACTAAAGTCTTACAGGATTCACTCCCCACCCGCGCCCTGCCCTGCCTGGCCTCGCCTGCCTGATATCCCTCCATCCGCTTCCCTAAGAAAAGACTGCTTTACATAATCGTAAGCCGTTTTGCGTGCATCATTAATTCAGTCCTGACTAAAGCCATTTAATCATTCCTGGGAGGAGGAGGAGGAGGCGATGGCTGCGTTGGCTGAGGCGCTCGGCCTCGCGGGGAGATGATATTAACCAGTCGTGTCATGCAGGCTGCAGTGTCACGTTGGAGAGCGTCTCAGGCGCTGGCGAGGCTCAGAGGAACTCGTCTACGGGAGCGATCTACGGTACACATCCGCTTCCATACCTTGAGAGGGATGAGAGAACAACTAGCTTGACCTTTCGAGGAGGTCAGCTTGGAGCGAACATCCTCCCGGCCCTCCGGGAGGGATCTGTCAGCTCTCATTCAGCTCAGGGTCTGAGCCGGAGATTGGAACGGACGACCCACGCAAACTAGGCTGAATTTAGTATTCGTGGTCGATATGATATTGTCCTTCCCAGGGAGCGGGCCGTGGAGAGTGTCCAGGGTTCTAGGAGGCTCAGGTCTAGGGAGACGTGTGTGACTGATGGTACAGTACAGGGCGGTGTGTTCTTTTGGTTCTCGGGAACTCGTGGCTTCCGGGTGGTGAAGTCATAACTCTGACATGAACGCATTCGAGCGTTTTTTTTAATTTATTTTTTTGTATATGTTAATATGTTTTAGGGCGTTTCTGCTTTATTGGGACAGAGACAGTAGAGATCGACATGAAGGATGGGTGAGAGAGAGGAGGGATGACATGCAGGATATGTCGAGGGTCGGAATCGAACCAGGAACCTTGCGGTTATGTGGTATGCGCATTAGTGTGCTACGCCACCAAGCGCATGGCGCTAACAGCATGGCGCTAACAGCATGGTAGAGCATGGCGCTAACAACGCTTAGGTTGTGGGTTCGTTTCCCGCTGGGACCATATATACTGAAATGTATGCACTCACTGCAATGTAAGTCGCTTTGGAAAAAAGCGTCAGCTAAATGGCATATATATATATATATTATACTGTATATTATTATTACATTCATGCAAAGACCAATGGAAGAAGCCACAAAGCCCTGCTTCCCTTTGTCATTCCATTCCGTGCATTACAGTGAGCCTGTTCTCTGATTTCTACCTCCGCCAGCCTCCCCTGATGGAGCCCTGTCTAGACAGAGACAGACAGAGGGCAGAAGGACTTCTCTAAATTGGTCTCTGTAGATTTTCTTTGGTGCGATGTGAACGCAAAGCACTCCCAGTCGTTGTAACCATTCTGTTCTATAAGACCATGAATCTCTCTTGGCCCGCTGCTCAGTAAATGTGCAATTACCCAAGGTGCAAAGCAGTTAATTGGCCTGAGTTCCAACGAAACATCTCGCTGCGAGAGCAAAGTGGATGGAGACCTCACCACTGCTGGAAGGAGCCAGCAGGAACACAGAGTCCTCATCCAGACAGACGGTCCTCATCCAGACAGACGGGCAGTGTGAATACAAAAGGTTTCCCTCCTACCTCAGAGAGGCCTGAGTTCACTACTTTTAATGAGGACTGTATGTGAAAACACCCTAAGGGCCAAACTATACCAACACCATTACGGCGCCGTAACGTCTGCGGAGCGCCAAGCGCCGGTTAACGACTCCCGGTGATCTGTGAGACGTGCCAGACAGTGAACGCAGCGCCCTGCACACGCTGGAATGTTCGGCGTCTCATTTCAGGCTTGAATTAAAAAAAAGAAAGAAGATAAAACAGTGTTGACGCAATTGTTGATGTCATGCAGATGTAGGCTTCTTCAGATAACTGGAATTGCAGATGAGCTGTCGAGGTTTCGGTAACATAGCGTAGAGCAGACGCTTTTATCCAAACGACGTGTCTAAAGTGAGTGAATCACCTATACATCAGTACAGACATCACATCACCACAGGCAACAATCCATGCTAGGACCAGGTGCCATTGGCAGTCACAATGCCAGAAGGAAGGAAGGATTATTAATTACTATTGTTTATTTTATTATTATTCTTTTTAAATGTTATCAGTAGAGGAAAACCGTGTTGACATTCCGGAGACGCTGCGGTGCTGCGAGGGGTTAGTTTGTATAGTTTGGCTGTGAGACTCAGTCTACCATTGGGTCTTGAGCTGGAGGTGAGAGGGGGAGGACAGAGGGGGAGGGGAGCGGCCCAGTTCTCTCAGCAGAGCCGGGGAGAGTTTACTTCAGGGGTCATGTCAGGGAGATCCACTCTGACAGGAGCACACATTACTCCAGCCCGCTCCCTTCTGGGCACAGGGCTAACACTAACTATCTACCACACACACACACACACACACACACACACACACACACACACACACACACACACACACACACACACACACACACACACACACACACACACAGATAAAAAGAGCATATGTTTAATGCCACACACATGCACACAAGAGTACATGTATGTACACACACACACACACACACACACCCACACACACACCCAAATAGGCCATCCATCTTATGAGTTCTACTGCAGACGCTCATTCATGTCACCATTCACCTCAGCTGACATGGTGTGTTAACGTGGCTCGGCGGCCGCCGGCAGTTGAGGCGCTTCTTCAGCGCCTCAGACCCTCCGCGTGAGACTCCTCCTCCTCCCTACAACCCCACATCTGACTGCATCCAGAGCAGCAAAAATCAGCCGCTGAAGGTGGGATCATCTTCAAAACAACCACGGCTCACTGTGCACCGTGCAAAGACCGTAGAATCTTTAAATCATTTTTTTACGATAATGACGTACAGTCAGCTCTCTTCTGTTTGTGTGTGCTAACCACTTTACTATTCTTAGAAAGGTCATAGAATCACCATATCTACAGCAGTTGCAGTGGAGGACAGACAGTAGAATCACCATATCTACAGCAGTTGCAGTGGAGGGCAGACAGTAGAATCACCATATCTACAGCAGTTGCAGTGGAGGACAGACAGTAGAATCACCATATCTACAGCAGTTGCAGTGGAGGGCAGACAGTAGAATCACCATATCTACAGCAGTTGCAGTGGAGGGCAGACAGTAGAATCACCATATCTACAGCAGTTGCAGTGGAGGACAGACAGTAGAATCAACACAGAAGGGAAGGTCTCGGAACCGTCTTTTGTACCGGTGCGCTTAACAACAAAGCCCCCCCGGTCTCTCCCTCCTTCCTGCTCACGGCTGCAGTCTGAGGAGATCTAATGTGTTGCAGCTCTCTAATGGGGACGCCCTTCCCCTGCAGATCGATCCCAGGATCCATATCTGGAGCGCTGAGACAGCGCCTGCGGGAGGCCTGGAGCCCCGGTGCTCAGACACGCGTCAGCCAGCTCCGCCTCACTGGACAGCAGCCGCCTTCGATTGGTTGTCTACGGTTAAGTACGGTGAAAAGGCTCGCCCTTCAGAGGGGGGCAGGGCTGAGAGAAGTCAGCGTGGGGTGAATAGACGCCCTGCACACCACAAACAACGTTTCGGGGCGCTTAGTGGCGTAGCACACTAATGCGCATGCCACGTAATCGCAAGGTTTGTGGTTTGATTCTGACACTTGACCTATCTTGCATGTCATCCCTCCTCTCTCTGACCCATCCTTCCTGTCAATCTCTACTGTCTCTCTCTCAACAAAGCAGAAATGTCCTAAAAACATATTTAAAAAAAAAAAACGTTTCGATCTGACAAGGATCTACGTCTGGCCTTTTGTTTAATGGAACTTGGTGGAGCATTTGGTTTGTTTTCTATGAGACAAGGACAAGTCATATCTCAGTAAATTTAGACCTGTGAAATATAATGACATTTCAGTCAAATTTAGACCTAATTAAAGATGTAAAAATTACGTTTTAATAGCAGGAATTAACGCGTTACCTGTGACAGTTGTAATAACACAAACAGCTCAACTCCATACATCATACAGTTACCAAAGGACAGTTGATGTTGTGACTGTTAACACAATAGTTACTACATAGAGCAGGTTACGCACAAGGCAACGTAAAGCACAGTGTTACCTAACAACACCTCCTTTCAACCATCCGTTGCCGGTTGAATGTATTAATACTAAGGATGGGGTATATCATATGATTCATCGATTAGTCGATCGCTGGTATCCACACCGATTTTAAAATGGTTAATCGATTCATCGGAAGACGCCACTTTTCCCTCAGTTTCAGGGGCACAATTTAAGTCACGCCGCTTGTCTGTCAGATTGTGGGTGGAATCTGTCTCATTTTAACCCACAGAAGGAGACGCTGCCCTTTTATTCATTAAAGGATTTATTCTATGGAATCACTCCTGGCTGGCGGGTCAAGCAAGAGCTCAGCAGCCAATAAAAAACAAGCAGAATAGTCATTTAAATGATGCACTGTGGTGTGGGGGTCAATCCATCGACCTGGGAAACGATCAATTAATCCATTTCCAAAAACCTAACCCTAAAATGTAAATTTTCTTGGTTTGAGGACATACTGGAGTATGCTTCAGGATTCCGTATCCAAATACATCCACCTGTCTCTTGTGGGTACAGTCTGCACTGCCACAAATACCCTGCTCTTTCCTGGTAATAAAGATCACCCATCTAGTACGTTAGTATCAGTAAGTTAATAATGGCGACTGTAGGGATGAGGTGATATTGCTGAATATTATTTTCCCTATGAACCCAAACCCCTCAGGGAGTCCAGCGGAGGGGAGAACCTCCTGGGTCTCTGGTGTTGATCGAGAGCCTACAATGCAGTGTGCACTCAGAAATTATTCATATGGATTGGCGGGGGGGCAATTAGGTTACAATGATTGCAGGGAACTGAGATCAATCTGAAACTATTAAAGCTTTAGAAACCATTCGTGACACAGACACAGTAGACATTGGAAGAGTGTTGAAGCCGTCTGCAGAATGGTTGTACGGACACACTGATTTCACACTGCTGTTAATGTACTGTTAATCTACTGTTAATGTACTGCCAAGTACTATGGTTAAACCTGAGCAATGGAATGATGACCTCGACGCTGTCTTGTGTTTGTGTCGACCATCTCAAACACTAGTCTGACACACACACACACACACACACACACATCTAAAGGTGCTCCCTAAAATCCAATTTAGATTTAGTTTTTTTTAGACAAACACTCACACACACACACACACACACACACACACACACACACACACACACACACACACACACACACACACACACACACACACACACACACACACACACACACACACACACACACACACACACACACACACACACACACACACACACACACACACACCATCTACCATCTCAGATACTATCACATCATTCAGATCACATTCACACCAATCTCACATTCATATCTCACATTTACAGAACAATTCTCCCAACAAACAAAGAAAGGAAAGGAGGACCAGAGGAGGACCAGAGGGGGACCAAAACAAACGGTATGGTGGGGCTGCAGGCTGCGCTAGGAGAACCTGCTCTTCACTATCACCCAACCTGCAGCTTCCCTTACAGTCTGGTTAAGCACCAGAAACTAACTAGGTTAAGCACCAGTAACTAACTAGGTTAAGCACCAGTAAGTAACTAGGTTAAGCACCAGTAAGTAACTAGGTTAAGCACCAGTAACTAGTCTGGTTAAGCACTATTAACTAACCTAGTTAAGGACCAGTATCTAACTAGGTTAAGCACCAGTATCTAACTAGGTTAAGCACCATTAACGAGCCAGGTTAAGCATCAGTAACTAGCCTAGTTAAGCAGCAGTAACTAGCCTAGTTAAGCAGCAGTAACTAGCCTAGTTAAGCAGCAGTAACTAGCCTAGTTAAGCAGCAGTAACTAGCCTAGTTAAGCATCAATAACTAGCCTAGTTAAGCAGCAGTAACTAGCCTAGTTCAGCAGCAGTAACTAAGCCAGGTATTCTACTGTACTACTAGGGTACCTCCTCAACGTCAGCCTCAGGTCTGCTACGGTGGCTAAGGTCCAGGAGTATTATGGTCTGTCAGGCTAGCGCCTACCTATACTTCATGCCGGTCCTCATGCTCTGGTCGCTCGCAGCGGGCACGTTCTGGACCGACAGCTGGCCCAGGCTGCGGGCCACCATGGCCACAGCCCTGAACTTGCTGCGGGTGCCCGTGTTGGGGCTGTTGGCATTCTGCCGATTCAGCCGGTCCTCGGTGCTGCGGCTCACCCCCCCGCGGTGGTCCGAGCACACCAGCGACACCTGCATCCTGGCTGGGAGCCGCCCGGCTGGGCTTCAAGATCTTCACTACAATTTAGCTCGCACGGATGAAGTCCCCAAGTCCGGTTTACCTCAGACTCTTGACTGAAGTCACTCCAAAAACCAGTCCAGTTCCAGGGGTGGAGAGGCAGAGGCGGTGGGGGGAGAGACAGAGGGATCCTCTGGAGGGAACGTGAGGTGGCTCAGTCAGTCCTCTCTCTTCAGTCAGACTCTGTGCACACAAACAGTACTCCCACTGTACGGTACTCCCACTCAGACTGACTGGAGAGAGGAGGGGGAGGAGGACGGAGGGGAGGGGAGGGGAGGGGGAGGAGGACGGAGGGGAGGGCAGAGGAAAGAGAGGACAAGGAGAGGACGAGGAGAGGACGAGGAGAGGACGAGGAGAGGACGAGGAGAGCAGAGTCCCGTCCCGCTGAGACTACCCTGCTCCGACTGCACCTCAACAGTCTCTGCTTCAGCCCGGCGGAGGTCTCTCTCTCTCTCTCTCTCTCTCTGCTGCTGCGTCTGGTCCAGAGACTAACCGACCGCGGAGCCCACAGACTCCCTCCGCACCGACACCGTCCCGGCGCAGACACGGAAAGCCCACGCGAAGACGCACCCGAGAAAAGTACAGCGTCCTGCGAGAGGAGAGGAGGTTGCGCGTCGCCTGCGTTGGCTTGTCCTGGATTCCTCCGTCTGTCGCTCTGCCGCTGCTTGCGGTATTAACCTGAGGCGGATCGCAGACAGACGTGGCGATTCGGAGCCCCGCAATTTCCTCTTAATCTGAGCTCCACGCTGGAGACAACACCTCGCCAAGCTGCCAAGATCCACACAAAGAGACGGGAGCGAGAGAAAGAGATGGATGGAGAGAGAGAGAGAGAGAGAGAGAGAGAGAGAGAGATGCACA
>NC_139658.1:23399122-23406622 GCF_951799395.1 Argentina silus | reverse complement strand
GGCGGATGGCAGTGACAGAGAGAGAGGCTGTCAGGGACTCACACTGTGTGTGTGTGTGTGTGTGTGTGTGTGTGTGTGTGTGCGCGTGCGTGCGTGGCAGGGTAAAGCGGGCTCAGAAGAAGGAGGTTAATGGGTAAGTAATGCAAATCAGAGAAGGACACAGTTTAGCCAACACACACAGATGTGCCAAGCTTTAGACCCATTTAAGACCCATTGCAAAACCAAAACAACTCAATGTTATAAAACCTAGATTATACAACGTTTGTGGGAAAGGACTGCCTTGGGCACTCAAATATGGGTCGACGTTACCGATCATTTCTATTTTCCTGCGGATGTCGTCACAGCCTCTCCACCCATGAGGACCATTGCTGCTGCAGGAGGGGGGTGGGATTGAGGGATTGAGGGATTGAGGGATTGATTGAAAACACAAAAAAAGGCTAACATTCTTCTGCTCTATTCTGAAGATAACATTATGAGATCGGAGAACCCCCCCCCCACCCCTCCCCCCCCACCACCACACACATCTGGGAACATTGCTCATTGGAGCGTTGAATCCCCCTGTGATGATGATAATGATGATGAAGGGCCCTAGTTATTCCCACCAGACTGCACCGCTGCTGGGCAGATGTCCCCTTGGCTGTCCCCTCGGCCAAGTCAAGCAGAGAGGGATGACAGCAGGGACCAGGGTACAGGGGACAGGGGCCAGGACAGAGAGGGATGACAGCAGGGACCAGGGTACAGGGGACAGGGGCCAGGACAGGGAGGGAAGCCCTGCTTATGTAACCATGGCTGGATGGATCCCGTCTCAGGGGAGGCTGGTCCACGGGGGGGTGGGGGTGGGGGGGTTCAGGGTGTGAGAAACGGCCCCCTCCAGGACAGAGGAGGGGAGCCGACACACACACACACAGGGCTGCCCTCAGCGGTGGGGGTGGGGGGGGGCTTGTGTGGCCAGGTGTGAGGAACTGAACCGGACTAAACTGGACTGAACCGCGCTGGCCCAGGGAATACCCCTGTGTGCTGATGCGAGGAGAAAGAGAGAGAAAGACTGGAATAATCTGTCCTTTTCTGCGGGACACCCCCCCCCGCCTCCCTCCCTCCCTCCCCCCCGCCTCCTGTGTGTTCATCAGCGTTTATCAGACGCTCCTGGGGAGGAAAGAGATGTGGAGGGGATTTTGGTCTCTAAAGAGTCTCAATAAGAGATCGTTATCTTCAGAGTTTTGTTATAATTCACTTCTACCTTTAAAAGTGCCTCTTAAGATGTTTTTAAGTCACAGAGGACAGTATTTGAAACCACAAAACCATAACACACCAGGGGAGGCTGGTGGAGGTAGAAATCGGAGGACAGGCTCATTGTGATGCATGGGACGGAATGAAGAACGGTATCAAACACTTGTTTGATACCATTCCTCATTCCATTCATTACAGTGAGCCTCCGATTTCTACCTCCACCAGCCTCCGCTGCAACACACGCACAGCAAGAAGTCCAAGTCTACAATGACCACTTCTGAATGAGGTCAACAGGACGGAACCATCAGGGGACTCAGAGAGTGAGGGACCCACATCGAGAACGTCGGCTGTGCATTCTGAACTAAGCATCGATGTGTTTCCTCCGGTCCCGGAAACAGTGTTGACAAACAGATTAGACTGCGTGTGTGTGTGTGGGGGGGGGGGGCAAACTGGGGTCACAAAGGGGTCACAGCTGGCTCTCCTCCTCCTCCCTAGCTGTTGATTGGCTGAGCGCCTCTAGGGAGGTGCAGAGCACAGTATGTCACGAGTGTGCCATGGAACAGAAATACAGCAGGTCACATGGTCCGCTCCTGAGGCGATACCCAGCTCTAGGGTTACTGAGTCCCTGTGGACTCTGTACTAGGCTGACCGCCACATTCTGAGGGATCGCGACGCGCCGTCTCGGGGTTCTAGCCTGCTCCGGTGGTCCTGCTAACCCTAACCCTAACCCTAACCCTAACCACACTCTGAGGAGAGGCCTTAAAATAACTAGAGGGGCCCGCCCGCGGAAGAGATAAATCGTGAACCGGGGGAAAGAACTTGCCCTTGCACCGCAACAGCCTTGTTAATGGATAACTGAGGGGGAGACAGAGGGGGAGGAGGAGGGGGAGAGAGAGAGAGAGAGAGAGAGAGAGAGAGAGAGAGAAAAGGATGATGAGTGTGGGCCCACACGAAAGGCCTGACAGAGGAGACAAAGCGTGAAACGCGGCAAAGAACTTCCTTGCACGGCAACAGCGTTGTCAAGAGAAAACTGAGGGAGAGAGAGAGGGGGAAGGAAAGAGGGAGAGGGAGAGGTAGAGAGGGAGAGGGAGAAGAGGGAGAGAGAAAGAGAAAGAGGGAGAGGGAAAGAGTGAGAGGGGGAGGTAGAGGGAGATGGGAAAGAGAGAAAGAGGGAGAGGGAGAAGGGAAAGAGGGAGAGAGAAAGAGAAAGAGGGAGAGAAAGAGAGAGGGAGGATGAGGAAAGGCACAAGAAAAGAGAGAGGCGTGTGGGCGTTGTTCCATGCCATTTTACTCTTCTTCTCTTTTTCAAATTACGCAAGGCGGGTAGAAGAGGAGGAGGGGGAGGAGGAGGGGGGGGGAGGAGGGAGGGAGAGGGAATGGGGCCTGAAATGGACAAAATCTATAACGACAAGAATTAAAGGGAAGTTGTCACGGGGATCAAGACAAATGCATGTCTGGTGTGAATCTGTCTGCCTTTTAGAATTGATTATCTATCCAAGCGTTAAAGGATCATGGTAGTGCAGCTAAGAGGATTGACGGCCATGTCAAATAATGAGCCAGTCAACTGGTTTCCCAGGGCATATTTGAGAGAGAGAGAGAGAGAGAGAGAGAGGGAGGGAGGGAGGGAATACTGTAATCTAATTTTTCAGAGGAATAATCATCATCCAAGGAGCCAGTTCAAATTATCATCAAGGAGAACTTTCAAGGAAACCTAAGTTAGCTTCATTATTCATGGTTAAAACAAGAGAGAGGGTTCAGATGGAGGGAGAGTACCGCTGGCCAAGAACAACCACGTCAGAGAGAGGAGTAGGAATGGATGCAGAGAGACAACAGCCCAAAGGAGCTTCTGGAGGGGGGGGCAGGGGAAGGACCAGAGAAGGGGGGGGGGGGGGGGGAGAGAGAGAAGAGAAGGAGGACTAGAGAAGAGCATCCAAAAGACTAGAGGGGCAGAGGAGGGGGGGGGTAGACACTTCCTCCCGTCACTACAGAGAAGGAGGAGGAGGAGGAAGAGGAGGGGTGGGGAAGCTAGCGTCTGACAGGAAAGCGGGGGGGGGGGGGGAGAGGAGAGGAGAGGAGAGGAGACACTTCCTCTCATCACTACAGAGGAGTAGGAGGAGGAAGGGGGGGGGGGGACACTACCGTCTGACAGGAAGCAAAGTGACAAGGCTCTCTGCCCACGCTCAGTCTTGACTGGCACAGTTAGACATGCTGTCCGATCCGGCCCAACAGAGAGGAGGCCAAAAAAAAAAAAACCTCCAAAGTGGTCATGGCAGAAAACTAAATAAACTGAAACTAAATCCCGATGAGTAGGTTCCAGCCCCGTGCGCACCACGCCCCCCCTCCTCCGGGTTCGCTGCTGCAGTGGCTGATGGGTCATCTGTGCAGCACCACTGCCAGCTAGAGGAGGACGACGGCATGACAGACACACGCAACGACGTTCATGTTCCTTCTTTCCTCAAAACAATAAGACAAAACTATGAGGGCGAACAGTTTTCAAGATTCAAGATTCAAGATTCTTTATTTGTCACGTGCATACAAGTATACAGTGAAATGCAAAAGTGACAGTGCCACAGAGTAGTGCAACAATACGTTTTAAAATAGAATAAAATAAAATAAAATAGAAGTACTAAAAAATATACAGTTCTAACCCGCTGGACGGTGAGTGAGCAGATACAGACATGTCTACTGGCAGACGACGACACGGGGAGGAAGACGACCGGCGTGGGCATGGTGATGTGTTCGGATACAGCCGTGAAGGAATACATTCCTGCTGCTGTTGCTATGCGGGTGTGCTTGGCAAGCCCTACTGGTGGAACAACGGCACCACCTAGTGGTCGACCATGTCCACACAACAAGCGTTACTTACTGCCTCCCCCTTACTCCCTCCCCCTTACTGCCTCCTCCTTACTGCCTCCTCCTCCCTCGCCTCCCCCTTACTGCCTCCCCCTTACTCCCTCCTCCTTACTGCCTCCTCCTTACTCCCTCCCCCTTACTGCCTCCTCCTTACTGCCTCCTCCTCCCTCGCCTCCCCCTTACTGCCTCCCCCTTACTCCCTCCTCCTTACTGCCTCCTCCTTACTCCCTCCTCCTTACTGCCTCCTCCTTACTGCCTCCTCCTTACTCCCTCCCCCTTACTGCCTCCTCCTCCTTACTGCCTCCTACTTACTGCCTCCTCCTTACTGCCTCCTCCTTACTCCCTCCTCCTTACTCCCTCCTCCTTACTCCCTCCTCCTTACTGCCTCCTCCTTACTGCCTCCTCCTTACTGCCTCCTCCTTACTCCCTCCTCCTTACTCCCTCCTCCTTACTGCCTCCTCCTTACTGCCTCCCCCTTACTCCCTCCCCCTTACTGCCTCCTCCCCCTTACTGCCTCCTCCTTACTGCCTCCTCCTTACTGCCTCCTCCTTACTGCCTCCTCCTTACTCCCTCCTCCTTACTCCCTCCTCCTTACTGCCTCCTCCTTACTCCCTCCTCCTTACTGCCTCCTCCTTACTGCCTCCTCCTCCCTCGCCTCCCCCCTCGCCTCCCCCTTACTGCCTCCTCCTTACTGCCTCCCCCTTACTGCCTCCTCCCCCTTACTGCCTCCTCCTTACTGCCTCCCCCTTACTGCCTCCTCCTCCCTCGCCTCCCCCTTACTGCCTCCCCCTTACTGCCTCCTCCTCCCTCGCCTCCCCCTTACTGCCTCCTCCTTACTGCCTCCTCCTTACTGCCTCCTCCTTACTGCCTCCTCCTCCCTCGCCTCCCCCTTACTGCCTCCTCCCCCTTACTGCCTCCTCCTTACTGCCTCCCCCCCCTTACTGCCTCCTCCTTACTGCCTCCTCCTCCCTCGCCTCCCCCCTCGCCTCCCCCTTACTGCCTCCTCCTCCCTCGCCTCCCCCCTCGCCTTCCCCCTCCCCCTTTACCCAGCCCCCTGAGTGATGGACACAAGGAGAAAGTTCTCCCAGTTGCAGACAGCCTTGTACTGCAGCTAAGAGTCAGGATTAGGTTTCAAACACAGGCTAGACTTCACACCAGAGCCAGAGGAACGCTACACGACCACCACACACACGTCCACTGTACTGTAGCATGAGACCCAGGGGAGGCTGGTGGAGGTAGAAGTCGGAGGACGGGCTCATTGTAATGCATGGAACGGAACAGAATGAAGAATGGTATCAAACAGGTGTGATGAGATCAGTAGCTACCATACTAGGAGGTTGTTGTTGTTGTTGATGACGACAGGTAAGCACACAGCGCTGCAGCGTTATGAAACCACTGCAGATGTTAATGAGGGAGCAGCACAGGGACTCCAGGCTGCTGCAGCTACCGAGGTGGAAACCAATACTACTTTAATTCTTCTGAGTGCTCTGTCCAATGCCCTTGGTTGGATGTGTGCCACAGAGCAGGGTGAGATTTGAGACTGTGTGTGTGTGTGTGGGTGTGTGTGCGTGTGTGTGAGAGAGAGTGTGTGTGTGAGAGTGGGTGTGTGTGAGTGTGTGAGAGAAACTGTGGATGAAACACACAGCATGTGAGTAACGTGTCCCTGTACACTGCCATTCCAGCAGCGGAGGCTGGCGGAAGTATCATCGTACCGTTCCTCGTTCCACTCCATGCATTACAACGAGCGCGTCCACCGACCTCCACCTCCGCCAGCCTCCCCTGGGTTACAGGTGTAGCGTAGTGTGGACGTAAACACCCTGAGCCCACAGCTCAGTAACAGCAGCCTCTGAATCTCACCGCAGACCTGAAATAATGATGAGAGGTGTGGGAGGTTTGTGTAGTAGCTGACCCAATTGCAGGCCTAATTACAGGAAGGCCACCGATCAGGATACAAGATCTCACAGGTACGATGGGTCACCCTTCAGCGAGCTACCGTGAGCTAATGTTTCTGTGAGAAACCAATACCAGCAGGCATAGCTTCCGTAAATCAAGGGCCTCTTTTGTTGAAAATCTGTGGTTGTTTTTTCTCGACTTCTTCCAGTTGTATAATGTTGTAAGATTGTACGGTTGTAACCTGTGTGTATGCAGGGCTCCCTTGTGAAATCGACCTCGGCCTCAATGGGACTCCCTGTCAAAATAAGGGTTCAATAAATAAAGTCTAATCTAAATGAGAATCACCAGGGTGAGAGTCCTGTTGAGTGGTGGAGAATCATGTAACAATAGGATAAAACAGACAAAGTTAAAAAGTATTGATAAGGACTCTGGAGGCGTGTGGATGGTTTGAGGGGAACCATGTGGTCCAGGTTTAAATATGGAAGAGGCACCGTGCTACCGTGCTACCGTGCTACCATGCTACCCTGCTACCCGACACCCTCTACCTGCCTCAGCCCGTCACGGGGCAGTGAGCGAGCTTTACAGCACAGCCAACAATGACCGCCGCTAACCGCTAACGCTAGGCTAACGCTAATGACACACAACACTGCCGGCAGACGAGAGCGGGAGCTGAGTGACAGCGGCCAGCCCTGAACGGCAGACATTCACTGCCCAAACAGCAGTTACCCCCTCGGCTCTGGTAAAACGCTGCCACCCCTGACTGGCCTTAATCAAAACAACAGCAGTTAACCCTGCGCTCGGTCCAAAACAACACCTGCTCTGCCAACTGATTCCTTTCAATAGGAACAATACACAGAGAGTCATGCTGAGGTGACATCAGCCGTATGGCCCAGGCTCAGACACACTCATGGTGATGCTGCTGCTGTTGTTGTTGTTGTTGTTGTTGTTGGAGGAGGAGGAGGAGGTTGATGACAACACGACTCTCCACTGCCAGGGGGGGTTCTACAGTATGAGTCCCATCTAACAGCAGGGTTCCTACGTATTTTCTATTTCAAATTTCCAGACTTTTCCAGACCTACATTTTCAGACTGCTCAGTTGATTGATGGATTACATTTCGGGCACATCTGTTGAAAATGTGTGTGGAGTGTTATCTGCATCCTGACCTCTGCCAAACAGAGTTACATACATATATACACACACACACACACACACACACACACACACACACACACACACACACACACACACACACACACACACACACTCTACAGTATCAGCGGAGGCAGTGACAAATGGAGGTAGAAACCGGAGGACGGGCTCATTGTAATGCAAGGAGTGGAATGAGGAATCGTATCACACACACACACACACACACACACACACACACACACACACACACACACACACACACACACACACACACACGTGTTTGACACTGTCCCATTCCTCATTCCATCCCGATTTCCACCTCCACCAGCCCCCGCTGTAAGCAGGCGTCCTATCTAACAGGTTCATGGCGACTCCCC
>NC_139658.1:23383058-23393058 GCF_951799395.1 Argentina silus | reverse complement strand
ACAATGGCAGGGTTTCACTCGTAGACGGGGTGCATTCAGGTGACTGCTGAGTGGCCGAGGAGAGGAGCAGGACCAGGGGGGGACATGCGAGAGGGCATGTCTCCCGGGGGAGGCTGGTGGAGGTAGCAACCGGAGGACGGGCTCATCGTAATGCATGGAATGAGGAATGGTGTCAGACATGTGTGTCTGTTTGATGACCATTCCTGATTCCATTCCATGCATTACAATGAGCCCGTCCTCCGGTTTCTACCTCTGCCAGCCTCCACGGGGGTGTCTTCATCAGGGGGGACAGCGGGGGGAGTGGTCATTCAGTCATGCAGCACAGGGCAGAGGGACACCGCTCTGTGGACTTGGTCTGGTTTCTACAGCAGCCTGATGGAAAGGGAGAGTCTGAGCCAGGAGACCGAGAGATTCTGAGAACCAGCCAACAGCACCCAATTAGCTTTAAACCCCACTGAAGCCTCAACAACGTGTGGTAGTCATAAAATAGACTGATTACACCACAGCTAAGGTTAGACCACAGCACGAGACAGACCAACCGGCAGTCTCTAATCCCACTGGCTGTGTATTTGACACCAATCGGGCTCTGTAAAGTGCAGTGTAGGGAACAGTGTTTGATAACACTTTGATACCATGTTCGTTTGATACCATTCCTCATTCCGTTCCGTTCATTACGATGAGGCCCGTCCTGCGATTCCTACCTCCACCAGCCTGCACTGATAGGGAAACCACCAGACTCCACTGATTACAGAACGACCTCATTCTATAATTAATGACCGTCTTAAAGCAACAGCAAGAGGCAATTCTCAAGTGAGATCATACATGCTTGCTCTCAGTAATCACAGATCAACTGCCCTGACCGTAACCCTTTGTACTTTGTCCATCTAGGCCTAAATGTAAATATGACTCTCAATGTCACTTCTTGATAGATGTTATGAGGAGAGTGCTGCTCTCAGTCACACCAGTAGAGGGCAGTAGTGCTACTACTACTATTATTGACTAGAAACATTCCAGAATGCTGCTCTGCATTGCACACATTAAGCTATCCTCTTTCCCTACATGAAGGATGCCACTGTGGCCAGCCAAAGAGCAGATCTTAAAAGGGATAATTCACTCAAATTACAAAATCTCATATTTGGTTCCCTACCCTGAAAGGAGTCTCTGGACAAGGACAGACATCTGTTTAATTGGGCACTGTAACTAACTGCTAACGGTTAGCATTTTGAAACCAAAACCCAATGCAAGTCAATGGACCCAAGTTAGCATGTTTGAAATGTCAGGCTCAAATCATCATTTAAAATCAAGTAATTGCGTCTCTTCAGAGAATTTGAGATGATTTGGACATGGAGTTTCAAACATGACAATTTAGGGTCCATTGGTTAAAAAAATGCTAACAATTAGCTGTTAGTTATAGGGCCCTGATAAACAGAACCAAAGCGTGGATTGAAGTCTGTCCTTGTCCAGAGACTCTTTCGGGGTAAAGAACCCAATATATGATTTAGTAATTAGGGTGAAGTATACCTTTAAATGGACACTGACTACAGCATAATCTAACAATGATCCAACACGTGTTACCCCATTGCTTCTACCAATCATTCAAGTCACATCTCAGAGAAAAGCAAAGTCAAGTAACATTGAAAACTGCCAAAACATGAGACTTCAGAAACTGTCACCAACCAAGTGGTAAGAGAAGGGGGAAAAATGTAATTACATCTAATATTCAAGCCTTAATGTTCAGTTAATTGGTAGAGGAGCCCAGATGCGGACAGTACCTTGGTAATGTGATGTGCAGCTGGGAAACCTAATGTGTGTCATGAAATTATTAAATCAATAAAACGTCCTTCTGTTCTCCTGCTGATTTCTGCTGATTGTTTGAGCAAACCATGTAAGCTACATCAACAAGCAAGAAGGCTAATCTTTTAAAACTTCAATTCTCTATCTGTACAAACACCTAAACACCGATAGTAACACACATCCTCTGAAGTTCAACTGTAAAATCTGTGCATAACCATTTTGTACACTTAGACCTATTTCAAATAAGGATTTTACTGTAGTAACCATGTCTTACCCTAACCCCCCCTAACCCTAACCCTCCCTAACCCTAAACTCCCCTAACCCTAACCCTAACCCCCCCAACCCCAACCCTAACCCTAACCCCCCCAACCCTAACCCCCCTAAACCTAACCCCTAACCCTAACCCTAAAATAACCTGGTGACTGCCAGCATTGTCCCCCAGCAGCACCTGTGGGTCAGGAGAAGGTACGTTACCCAGAAGACCTACAATGGATGACCTGACACACAACTCCTATTGATCCTTTAAAAGTCTATTGACTGAACAGCACTCAGCTTCTCTCTCCAGCCGGCTGAAAGGAAGACCTGAAAGCCGGGGAAGAACCCTGTGACATGAAACACACACTCCATCTAAAGTACCGGTCCACTTAGACCATCTAAAGTACCGGTCCACTTAGACCATCGAAAGTACCGGTCCACTTAGACCATCTAAAGTACCGGTCCGCTAAGAAACCAGACCAGAGAAAGGGCAGAGAGAAAGCCGTCCCAAAACCCACAAACAGAACAACTCACTAGTTCACTACAGCTACAGGTCCAGATCACCACAAAGAATGAGTTGATTTTCTGTTATACAAATTCGAAATCCTCTCGTCTGCCTGTTCGACATCATCCAGGGACATCTAGCGCTCTCCCAGTTCTCCATCCATTCATCCATCCCAGTTCTCCCAGTTCTCCATCCATCCATCCATCCATCCCAGTTCTCCCAGTTCTCCATCCATCCATCCATCCCAGTTCTCCCAGTTCTCCATCCATCCCAGTTCTCCCAGTGCAGTGGATTCCCCCCCATAAAGACGCAGGAAGGTGGAAGGGTATCCAGGGCAGGCAGGCAACATGCATTCATTCCTCTGCAGACTACAGTACACATCCAAACACACACTCACTCACAAACCACCACCACCACACACATACACACACACACACACCACACACACTCACCCAGTGCGCTCATACACAAACAGGCAGGGATCTTTGCTGAAACTCACCCGATTTCTTGGGGGTCGGCTCATGAGCGGGGTCGTGGGTGCCAATCTGCTCTTATAAACACACACTGCAGGCAGCGATGCAGCGGGTCCACCCAAACTGGGAGTGTCTTACTAGAAAACGTCTGAGCCAATTAGTGAATGAGAAACTGCCTCCCTGCCTCAGTCACCCCCCCCCCCCCTCCACTCTGCCCCACACCATCACCACCATCATCATCATAGTCACGCCTCCCTGTTAGATTTCGTGGAGAAGATCCACTTATGTCATTTAGTGCCCCCAGCTTGTTTCTGCTAACCACAGCAAATAATATCAGCCCTGAATTATTCACAGAAGCTTTCGCGCTAAAAGCCTTTGATTGTTGTTCCACAGGAAAGAATACACTAAGAGGCATCCAGACCATAATGAGGCCTGCTGAGTGTACACACACACACACACACACACACACACAAACGCTTAACCCACACATGTTCAAGTACATTCTAAACCACAGTGGTCTACAGTGACACTGAGTAACCTGGATGTTCAGCAGTAACCTGGATGTTCAGCAGTGGTCATGGTCAATGTCAGGCTACAATATGTCATACTGTAGAACATAATATTATGTTATGTTAATATCTAACGTCTCCACACATTAAACTGTCTACAGGTTAAAAAATAACCTGAACAAATACTCACACATACTGTAAACCCAGTCAAAACAAGTGTACAGAAATCGTGTTGTCCCCCAAGTGTTAGGCTGTATAGGCCTACTGCATTAGGCTCCACTGCTACAGCTGCTCTGGCAGCCAGACTTTAAAAGTTACCGGAATGTGTAGCGCTTATTTGATTCATTTTAAAGGATTTACTGTAACAGCATTATTTGAAAACAGTCAGTTGGCCAAACGGTGCGGTCTGAACAGCGTCCTCTCCTCTTTGCACCCTGTGGTGACGTTGTCAACCAGCACTTTAGCTGCACCGTCACAAGATGAATCACCGTCACCTCAAAACTCCTAACAACCGGATCTCTATGGCAACACGCATCCTTCTCCCAGGTTAAGTCAAAACCGGCCAATCAGTGGTGTCGGAGGTAAAGCGTGTGACATATGAACGAATGGACAGAGACCGACCTATAATCCTCTCCCCGATTTCACCATGGGGGACAAATATCTACAATGTAGAAAATAATACAAATAAAGAAAAATCATTGAATGAGAAGGTGTGTCCAAACTTTTGACTGGTACTGTACATCTGTACTATAATACAGGTGATGACACCTGGACAAGGTAAACATGGAAGTGCAGTGGGATCTACAGTAGGCTAACACAGGAGGGGTGGAGTCTTGAAGAGTACAGAGATCAGCCTTGAGCAAACACACAACACACAGGCCTACTGCAGTGGAGGCAGAAATCGGAGGACGGGCTCACGTGTGTTTGATGCCATTCCTCATTCCATGCCATGCATTACAATCCTCCCATTTCTACCTCCACCAGCCTCCCCTGGTGTAGCAGCACAGCCTGCCTGCCATGAGCCCGTCCTCCGATTTCTACCTCTGCCAGCATCCCCTGGTCTACCCCTGGTCTACTGTACAATCCATTCCCGCTGGGACCATATACACTGAAAAATGTATGCACTCCCTGCAATGTAAGTCGCTTCGGATAAAAACGTCAGTTAAATGGCGTATATTGTTATATGATATTATTACATGTGTGCAGCTTTACTATAGTCAGGAGCATATCACCAACACATCACAACACCAAGTGGGAGAGCCTGCCTTTGAAATATTTATTTTCCACGATCAATAGCAGAGCATCATGAGGGGCAGACAGACCACCCTCCCCAGGCCCCCCCCCCCGTCCCCTGGACACCATTAAAGGGTTATACATGGTAAGAGAGAGGGGCAGACAGACCACCCTCCCCAGGCACACCCCCCGTCCCCTGGACACCATTAAAGGGTTATACATGGTAAGAGAGAGGGGCAGACAGACCACCCTCCCCAGGCACACCCCCCGTCCCCTGGACACCATTAAAGGGTTATACATGGTAAGAGCAGGAAATACTTTAACCCTCTTGCTGTATACAGTCACGTACATTTTCCTGTCCTTAGTGGATGGTTCCAGACCTCCACTACATACATTATCGTAAAAGATCAGGGGAGGCTGGTGGAGGTAGAAATCGGAGGATGGGCTCATGGAATGGAATGAGGAATGCATTGCAATGGGCCCGTCCTCCGATTTCTACCTCCACCAGCCTCCCCTAACAGAGATGCCTACGGATGGACAGATTGATGAATGACAAATATAGACATCACATTTGTAACTGCTGTCCTCAAAAGACTAATAAAGCTTATGATATGATACTGTATGGCTTTGGACTGTAGGCCCAGCTTGACTGGTGTAAAATGAGTGATGCCCTAACAGTGTGTTTCATTCACAGGGTGGTATAGAACACCTTGAAAATGCACTCAGATACTGAATGCTGAATACACGGGTCAAGATGTATTCAGCATTCAGATACTGAATACTTTTTAGAATACGTTTTCATTTGTACACAAGAGAATTCAAGAAAACACAGAGAATAATTGGTCAAAGAAGCACGGACACACTGTCCTCAACATATCTGAAGAGTAACGAATTCAGATCTTCAAGGGGTCTGGAAATCACATCACTGGCAATTGGCAAATCAGCTTGTGAATGAATGCTTAACCACTGACTGCTGCAGAGCAGAAGCAGCAGAGATCGATTGAGTTGCTGTAAGTATTCTCACAGTATTCTTTTTTAGTATTTATGAAAGTATCTGTATTCTGAATACGCATTTTTAAAATGTATCGTACCACAATACTGAATAATTCAACATGTATTCTGAATACATGTATTCCGACACCCGTCCAGCCCAGTTCATGAGCAATATGAAAAATATGAAAAAATGTCTGCTCCTGAGTGCTTTTCAGTCACATGATGAAATTACTGGAGAAGTACCATGACCTCATGTGTGCAGGAGAGTATCCAGTAATACCTGACAGATGTTCCACAGCCATATGCTCCAGGCTCAGCCTACAGCGATGTTCACCACCCGTTTTCCCTGTTCCCTCAGTCCATACAGTACCAATGAAAGCCAGCACAACCGTCGGAGACATTTCCTATTAGTGCACACGGCTGCAATGATTGAAAAGCTTTAAAACTTCACTTCCCATCACAGTGTTAGCCTGTCAGTGTGGTAGACAGAGAGGGTACGATCGATCCCCTACCCCGACCTCGGCCAGAGCCGTACGACTCTTTGCACTTTAAAAGCACAGAAATGCGCGAGGCGCTGAGAGCAGAAATCCGATAGAGAGCTCATTACCCAGCATCCACAGAGTCAGGGGTTTTATTATAACCAGATCAGCACAATAAGGCTTCATCTGAGCCCATAAAACATGATCCCTTCTCTGAAACGGCAGGGAGACAACCCTAATAGGATAGTACACCACTGGACCTGAGGTGAGAACACACACACACACACACACACACACACACATACACACACATACACACACATACACACACATACACACACATACACACACACACACACACACACACGCACACACACACGCACACACAGACACAAAGACACACACACACGCACACACAGACACAAAGACACACACACACGCACACACACACACAACTGACCCTCACATTTAAGATACCCCTAGGCTGAATACACAAGATAAAACACTACTGACCTCACCTTTAAGACACTCCAGGACTGAAAACACAACACACAAACCACTGCAGTACTGTACCTCAGCGATTAGACACAACATCCCGAAGCCTGTTAACAAACTCCCAGACAAGAGTGTAGAACTACAAACACTGCTGTCTCTCTGCACAGTGATGCAGGCTTTAGGACAGGACAGACACCACAGAGACAGAGAGAAGCAGAGGCCCTGCCAGGCTCCACAGTAGACAGTGTGTGAGAGGTACCTGTAGAACTGCAGCTGTCGTTTGGGGCTCCCATAGCGAGCGCTGGGGCCGGCAGGAAAGAGGAGAAGAGAGGAGGAGAGAGAGGAGGAGGAGGAGGAGGAGGAGAGGGAAGCTCAGATTAACATGAAGCAGGAAGCAGACAGAGAGAGAGAGAGAGAGAGAGAGAGAGAGAGAGAGAGGAGAGAGTACAGTACACAGTAGTGTGAGGAGACAGAGAGAGAGAGAGAGAGAGAGAGAGAGAGAGAGGAGAGAGTACAGTACACAGTAGTGTGAGGAGACAGAGAGAGAGAGAGAGAGAGAGAGAGAGAGAGGAGAGAGTACAGTACACAGTAGTGTGAGGAGACAGAGAGAGAGAGAGAGAGAGAGAGAGAGAGAGAGGAGAGAGTACAGTACACAGTGGTGTGAGGAGACAGAGAGACAGTTAATAAGTTAATATGGAGCCGGTGTTAATGATGACACACAGACAGGAAAGTGACAGTATGGAGTGAGAAGGCAGAGACAGTAATGAGGAGAGAGAGAGAGACGTTCAGGACAGAGGAGACAGAGAGACAGACAGTTCGTATCAGAGAGACAGACAGTTCGTATCAGAGAGACAGACAGTTCGTATCAGAGAGATAGACAGTTCGTATCAGAGAGATAGACAGTTTGTATCAGAGAGATAGACAGTTCGTATCAGAGAGATAGACAGTTCGTATCAGAGAGATAGACAGTTCGTATGGAGCCAGTATTAATGACAACACACTGTCAGGGAGGTGACAGTTCTGAGTGAGAAGACAGAGAAGAGACAGTAATGATGACAGAGAGAGTGACACTCAGGACAAAGTGTGGACAGGAGACAGAGAATCAGTGGGGAAAGAGCAGGACATATGATGGGTGATCTGTGATCGGCAGGTCAGCCTAGTTGAACACATGCAGCATGCAAGGGGAACTCCTCGGTTCACATGCCAATGGGAATAGAAGAGATCAGATGTACCCCTGGGCTTGACACTGAGTAACCTACTAGTAACTAGTACCTAGTAGCTTGTAATTAGTAGCTAGTAGCTACTGTAGTAACTAGTAACTAATAGCTACTGTATTAACTAGTACCTAGTAGCTTGTAGCTTGTAACTACTGTATTAACTAGTACCTAGTAGCTTGTAGCTTGTAACTAGTAGCTACTGTAGTAACTAGTAACTTATAGCTTGTAGCTTGTAACTAGTAGCTACTGTAGTAACTAGTACCTAGTAGCTTGTAGCTTGTAACAAGTAGCTACTGTAGTAACTAGTACCTAGTAACAAGTAGCCCACCGTCTCAGACATCTGAGGAACATCTGTGAAGCCTTTTCTCAACTGTTAGAAACACGACTCCTCACGTCCTCTCCTCCTTCCTCCACTCACGTCCTACTCAAAACCCATTGGAGGAGAAGATCTAGGGCCCTCCCCTTACATATTCTCCTCCAATGCTTTTAGAGGATGGTGGAGGACAGAGGAGAGGGAGTGTAGGACAGAGGAGGAGAGGAGGACAGAAGAGAGGGAGTGGAGGACAGAAGAGAGGGAGTATAGGACAGAGGAGGAGAGGAGGACAGAAGAGAGGGAGTGGAGGACAGAGGAGAGGGAGTGGAGGACAGAAGAGAGGGAGTGGAGGACAGAGGAGAGGGAGTGGAGGACAGAGGAGGAGAGGAGGAGAGAGGAGAGGGAGTGGAGGACAGAGGAGAGGGAGTGGAGGACAGAGGAGAGGAGGAGAGGAGGAGAGGGAGTGGAGGATGAACTAGAGGACATGAGCAGTTGTGTTCCTAAGAATTGAGACAAGGCGTATGTCATTAACCTCTGAGGATACTCACACCACAGCTTAGTCGGATCACAGCTGACCATGAAACATACTATGGTGTGTTGCATCATGCAATTCCACACAAGCTGAAGGACAGTGATGCCCACTACGTTTTCTATGAAGGCAAATTAATCAAACCCACTATAGATGGTGAAACCTGATAAAGGAGGAGCTTAAAGTGCAACAGTCAAGGTGGACCAATCGAGGAGCTGATGATGAGTGGTCACATAAGCCAAATGGATCTCTGACGCCACATGCTGGTGGAAGGGGGAACAACAAGACAACAGGACTGGGCTGTGCCAGAACACAGATGGGTGTTTCCACTGCAGACAGGAGGACTGGGCTTCACGCCAAAAGTGTGTGTCTGTGCTTGAGACATGACAGTCATCATACCACAATGTGTGTGTGTGTGTGTGTGTGTGTGTGTGTGTGTGTGTGTGTGCGCGCGCGTCTGTGTCTGCAGTGTGTGTGCCTGCACCAGTGTCTGCAGTGTGTGTGTGTGTGTGTGTGTGTGTGAGCCTGTGTCTGCAGTGTGTGTGTGTGTGTGCCTGTGTATGTCCATAGTGTGTGTGTCCTCACCTGTAGATCATTCCCGGCGAGCCAGTCTGTCGGAGGGAGAGGCGGGCAGGTGAGTCGGTGGTAGATTCAGGATACATGGAGGCGGGAGGGTGGGGGCGTGGCCAGCCTGCCGGGGGGGTCTCTCTGTCACCGCGACGACAGGGGACTGTCTCTCACCAAACAGGGTCTCTGGGGGGGACAAGGAAGGGCAGCAAACACGTCAGTCTCCAAACAAACAATGCTTTATTTATTGATCGCTATGGAATCAATTTGTCAATCAATTGTTGGAATGTGGTACACATATGGAGACAACACACGTGCACTCCCCCAGGGAGGTCAGAGGTCAGAGTTCAGAGCACAGGGTCAGCGCCACTGCAGCAGTTAGGGGTTAAGTGTCTTGCTTAAGGGCACAACAGCTGTGGCACCTTAGTAACCCTCCAGTCACCAGCTCACCTCCGGCTCCCTCCTGGGGTGGGGATCCAATCAGAAACCTACCGATGGCTGGCCGGCCTCTCTAACCTCTAGGCTACCTGCCGCAGACACAGTCTGGTTATAGTCACAAGACAGCATCAGCACCTGAGTTTAGTTTCTTTGCACAAACATAAAGACAGTTGGTACACAGTTAAAAAACCAACAACAGT
>NC_139658.1:23375558-23378058 GCF_951799395.1 Argentina silus | reverse complement strand
CATTGTAATGAACTCCATTCCATGTATTACAATCCTCAGATTTCTGCCTCCGCCAGCCTCCACTCCACTGTGCTCCACAGACAGGGCTGTGTGAAAATGGTCGCAGAGAGCCCTTGATTACAGCAGCAGCACAGGTCAGCCTGAGCTGCCTAGAGAGAGAGGAAAAAACCCTCATCAAAATCATTTGCATAAGTAGCCTATTTATACAGCACACTTCTAACACCAATCCTCTCCCCGTTTGGAGTTAAAACACGTCTACTGTGTGAGCTCTGCTGTCAGGAGACATTAGACTACATTTCAGGACAGCTGCAGCTATTAAGAGAGGAATAAATAGTCATCAGTTTGCACAAATTATCTTTAATATTGAATTGCGAATTATAGCTCGAGGAAACTGTTGGGACTACAGGGACTGCATTAACTTGTACAAAACACTAACATACCACACGGAAAATGCTAGGCCTAGAGTATAGGTAACAGAGGCTTGAGGTAAGCTCTGTGGGCAGTGTTAAAGCCCAGGCCAGTATGAAGACCCTGTCCAGTAAGCTCTGTGGGCAGTGTTAAAGCCCAGGCCAGGGAGATGACCTGGGGTGTAATGAGGTCACTGGCTGGCTGGATCATCAACAGCCTCATGATGAATCAGCAGCTACCATGTGCCCTTGCTCAGTAATGACACACACACACACACACACACACACACACACACACACACACACACACACACGATGAATCAGCAGCTAACATGCCCTTGCTCAGCACCTCGTTTGTGCTACCGTCTTGGCTTATTGCTAATCGCTCACATTGAACACGCACACACGCACGCACGCACGCACACACACACACACACACGCACGCACGCACACACACACACACACACGCACGCACGCACGCACACTATAGCTCACACATATTGTACCGTACGTGCGACAACACCACCCAGCACCCACACAAGCCATTCTGTGGCTTCTATACACAGCTTTCAGAGGCCTTGTGCTCCCAGAAAGACTCTTGTGTAGGTTCACTCAAAGCCATTAGCTGTGAATTATCTGGGAGCTCATACAGTAATGAGAGGCTTATCTCATCTGTCCCTTTGACCTGCAGTAATATAACCATTAGACAAACATGGCACGGCTATATAGGCCTACAGTGCATTATTGTGTATTGTATATGTATATATATATATATATAACACTGTGTTTGTACAGTACTATATCTTACAGTATAGGAGGATTGAACGGTTGAATGCTGCTTTCTGTTGTTGTTCTGGAGCTGTAACCCTAACCCTGACCCAGAACAAAAGGAAGTAGCTCTCACCTGCCATTCTGGACACAGTAGTTGAACCATGGCTAACCTTAACCTGACCAAGGCTAACCTTAACCTGACCAAGGCTAACCTTAACCTGACCAAGGCGATGACATGTTATAAATGAGGCCTCTGCCAGCACTGCAGTGAGACAGACAGAGAACCAGAGACAGAGAACCAGAGACAGAGAACCAGAGAACCAGAGACAGAGAACCAGAGACAGAGAACCAGAGACAGAGAACCAGGGACAGAGAACCAGAGACAGAGAACCAGGGACAGAGAACCAGAGACAGAGAACCAGGGACAGAGAACCAGAGACAGAGAACGAGATAGCGCAAGAGAGAGAGAGAGAGATTGACAGAGAGAGACAAAGAGAGAGAGAGAGATTGACAGAGAGAGACAAAGAGAGAGAGAGAGATTGACAGAGAGAGACAAAGAGAGAGAGAGAGATTGACAGAGAGAGACAAAGAGAGAGAGAGAGATTGACAGAGAGAGACAAAGAGAGAGAGAGAGATTGACAGAGAGAGACAAAGAGAGAGAGAGAGATTGACAGAGAGAGATATAGGTATGACATCAGGAAGTACATCCTGTCTTGTAGTGCCAACTTAACACCCCCTCACTTGGCACATGATCGGAGCAGTGTGCAACCTTGTAGAGAGGAGAGAGGGAGAGAGAGGAGAGAGAGGGAGAGAGAGGAGAGAGAGGGGAGAGAGGGAGAGAGAGAGAGGGGGAGAGAGGGAGGGAGAGAGGGAGAGAGAGAGGGAGGGGGAGAGAGAGGAGAGAGGGAGAGGGAGAGAGGGAGAGGGAGAGGGAGAGAGGAGAGAGGAGAGAGAGGGAGAGAGGAGAGAGGGAGAGGGAGAGAGAGAGAGGGAGAGAGGGAAGGAGGAAGAGCGGAACAGCGGGAGGGAGGAGTCAGGGGTGGTGGAGCCTGGGGGCTGTTTCAGCGTTCCGTGGTGCTGTTGGACTAACCTTGCTGTGAGGCCTGCACCACGCCAACACCGTCATCCCCGCCCGCCCAGGGCTGCGTGGCCAGGACGCTCACATGGAGACGGGCTGTTCTGAGCTTCTCACCCCACCTGGGTGCGTTTGATACCATTCCCCCGTTCTGTTCCACGCATTACAATGAGCCCCCGTCCTCCGATTTCTACCTCCCCCAGCCTCCGCTGATTTTAACCTGCTCTCGACTGTTGGGTCGTTTAGA
>NC_139658.1:23340558-23370558 GCF_951799395.1 Argentina silus | reverse complement strand
TGTGTGTGTGCAGTGTGTGGACAGTGTGTGTGTGTGTGTGTACAGTGTGTGCACATGTACCGTGTGTGTGTGTGTGTGCGCGCAATGTGTGCAGTGTGTGTACAGTGTGTGTGTGTGTGTGTGTGTGTGTACAGTGTGTGCACGAGTACATAAATGCACGTGTCAGTGTGTTTGAGGAACAGCCTGGCGTGTGTAGAGTGACACAGCCCTCACACACACACACACACACACACACACACACACACACACACACACACACACACACACACACACACACACACACACACTACAGCAGACACCATCTCACTGTGTGAAATGTGAAAAGGAAAATTCCCGGCGTGTCATAATGTGAACACAGTACATTACATCACATCACTGTCCATAATCCTGCTGGGAATGAAGAGACGCAGCGATTCAAGAGAGTGTCAGCGGGCAGAGCAAC
Organism: Argentina silus; assembly: GCF_951799395.1. Lineage (NCBI taxonomy): Eukaryota > Metazoa > Chordata > Actinopteri > Argentiniformes > Argentinidae > Argentina > Argentina silus. The sequence goes on along the minus strand of NC_139658.1, from coordinate 23,370,116 downwards.
CCGACCAGTGGGAGGGAGGGAGGGAGGGAGGGAGGGAGGGAATTGTATTAGTGGGCATAAAGTAAGTAAGACGCTGGGTGTCTGCGTACTGTCCGTGTGTGTGTGTGTGTGTACACAGTACACACTATCTGTGTGTCACCATCACCATGAGCCATCGTCTGTGCTGTCAGGTTGCGTTCTAAACGTCCTGCTCAGCTCTCAGAGTCAGCTGCTGGCTGTCTGTCTGTCTGTCTGTCTGCCTGCCTGCCTGCCTGTCTGTCTCCCTGCCTGCCCGTTTGTCTGCCTACCCATCTGTCTGCCTGCCCATCTCTCTGCCTGCCCATCTGTCTGCCTGCCTGCCTGCCTGTCTGTCAGCCTCCCTGCCTGCCCGTCTGTCAGCCTCCCTGCCTGCCCGTCTGTCTGCTTGCCTGTCAGAGAGCTGCAGTCTCATGTGTCCTCTATCCCTCTGCCACTGCCTCTCCCCCTCTCCCTCCCTCTCCCCCTCTCTCTGTCCCTGTCCCTGCCCGGACCTGGCAGTCCCCAACACCATGAGACAGCACAGCTCAGAGCTGAGGTAGGGGTAACACACACACACACACACACACACACACACGCCTTCCCATCCGCTCCACACAATGCAACAGACAGGCAGGCCCAGCCCATTGGTGAGTTCAGTCACGCAGCTATGCTGTGATTGGTCTGAGACCAGCTGCAGAGCAGTTAGCTACAGCTTTACTCAGCAAGAAAGTCACACTGCCCCCCCTCCCTCTCTCTCTCACACACACACACACACACACACACACACACACACACACACACACACACACACACACACACACACACACACACACACACACACACACCACCACCACCATTTCCCTCCTCCCTTTCTTTACTTCTCTCTCTCTCTCTCTCTCTTTCGCTTGCTCGCCCTAGCAGTGTGTTCCTCTCTCCCCACTCCATCTCTAAGTGTTTCTCTCATTTCAACCCCCCCCCCTCTCTCTCTCTGCTTTCTGCCAGGCCTGCCTGTCAGCCCTGCTCGCACTGCAGCAGAGCGAGACACATCACACAGAACACAGATCAGGGACTAGACCTCCATCACGCCCCCCCCCCCGTCCCCCCCGTCCCCCCCCGTCTCCAACCGACCTAACCGTTCCACCACTTCCAGGGTCCTGAGTCTATTTGGAGGTTATCTACCGTGCATCCGGGCCCCAGCTTGCAGCAGGGGGGGACGGGACAGAAGCCTTTCGTTTCGTTTCATCACTGGCTGCACGTATGAGACACATCACACAGATCAGGGACGAGACCTCCATCACGTCCTCCCGTCTCCAACGGACCTAACTGTTCCACCACTTCCAGGGTCTTGAGTCTATTTCCGCCGTGTGGACGGGCCCCAGCTTGCTGCAGGGGGGGACGGGACAGAAGCCTTTTGTTTCATCACTGGCTGTGTGTGTGTGTGAGACACACGGAGAGCCAAGCGGAGGGCCTGCAGAGGGGTGAGGGATGCGTGCAAACACAGGCAAACGCACAGGAGAGGACAGGGACAGCCAGGCGCTGACAGGACCCAGGCATCTGCTCACTGAAACAGCTCCTTTATCTCACAGGGCCAAATCAGTGACTGAGTCAACTTCCGCCACTTGGAGCCCAACACACGCACACGCACACACACGCACACGCACACACACACACACACACACACACACACACACACACACACACACACACACACACACACACCCTCAGGACAGCACAGATATAGGAGTGACACAGAGAGAGCACATGCATGCACACGCGCGTGCACGCACACGCGCACACACACACACACACACACACACACACACACACACACACACACACGACACAGAGAGAGCAGGGACACAAGGACACACAGACAGAGCGAGCCCACACTGAGCCAAGCTAATCAATCTAAATCCAGCGCACCAGATACAGGGATTACACCCATAACTCAGCCATCACAAACAGGGCCACGTCACGTAAAGTCACAAACATGTCACCCGCGCCGCCTCCAGATATATCACCTGATATACAATCACACATAAGAGACGGTGCCATCATTCAGGAGGGCCGTCTTCCTGCCCCGCTGAGTCACCGGTCACATGGCCTACAGCACCTCGGGCCTGGTCCCGTTCCCACATCAACAACCACATTTCAATATCACTTAGGTTATTGTGCATCTGTTAGAGCAGGGGAGGCTGGCGGAGGTAGAAATCGGAGGACGGGCTCATTGTAATGCGTGGAACGGAATGAGGAACGGTTTCGAACACGTTCCGCGCATGGCAATGAGTCCGTCCTCCGTTTCTACCTCTGCCCCGTAGCCTCCTCTGCTACAGAACACACACACACACGCTGCCACAGTACATCATCTGCATCATACTGTGTAAGTCCGCGTAACAAAGGGAGAGGGTGTCTACTCACAACAGACTGTGTTACGGTGAGGTCTGCCATGCTGCCTCATATGTGGGAGAGAAGTGTGAAAGGGAAGATCATCTCAGATGTGTGAGGTTGTGTGCTGATCTGACGGCTGGATGCAATACGGGTTCTGCTCTGCTGCAGTGCAATGAGCCCCCCCCCCCACCCCCCACCCCCTCTGTGAGGTGTGAAGACTTCTCGTTTCTGGTCAGCTCTGCGTTTAAGCGGGAGGCCATGGTTGAGAACACAACCATGTGTTCAGGAAACCACAGGCCGGATGCAACAGGCTATTAACTGCACATTGATGAGAGGGTTGTTCAGTGGGGACATCTTGCACAAAGAGACGAACATGACTTTGATTTGGACGAGTCTGTGCAGTAATGCCAACTGCCTGCTTTCAACACCACCGGCACTGCTAAAACCTCCTACAGTACTACAGTGTTCCATACCCTTCCTCATTCCGTTCCATGCATTGCAATGAGCCCGTCCTCCGATTTCTACCTTCACCAGCCTCCCCTGCTACTCAGTGGAACTAACCCTACAGTACTCCTGTACCTTCTAGTCAGTGGAACTAACCCTACAGTACTCCTGTACCCTCTAGTCAGTGGAACTAGCCCACCCTTTATCTGGTGTTTACTGCATCATATTAACTGTCCTCTTGTTGTGTGTTTCAACATCTCTGGCGCCCTCTGATCTCCTGGGCCCAGTATTTCAAAACTTATCTGATCGGATTTCAGCAATCGGATTGGATTGGATTAAATTGTACAATTGGGTATTTCAAAACTGAAAATGTTGATTCTGATCATCCGAACAGGGATTTGGATTCGGTAATCCAATCTGATCTTTAATCAGGATTAAATGTTGTTTATGTGTATTTCTAAACTCAAAAAGGTAGTGATCAGGATAGTTTCGATGCCAAGATTCTGGATAATCTTAATCCCACCGGAATGGTGGATTCAGGACGGATTTGAGACTGAAAGGCACGACAAACAATCTAATAAAAATACTAATATACGTCAGGTTAGGAACAGTGTTTAATGTGGTGTGAGTGATTCAGAGAGATGTTGAATTGTGTCAGTGTGTTACAACGCTATGCTTCCTTTCTTCATGTAGTTTTGGCGACACAAATGTTGCAACAATAGTTCGCAAGATAGAGGCTTATTTAAAGCACAAACAAATCCAGATGCTGTGATCTTGAGTTTGTGTTATCTGGATCAGAATGATCTAGTCATTTTCTCAAATACCGCCTCAAAATCATCCAGACCGCTCATTCTGATCCAGATCAAACGTTTTGAAAAGTACTGGGCCCTGATCTTTCCTTGTCAGCCATCCTGGACGTCTCACCGTTGGGCATTTGGACATTTCTGTAAAGTATTTGGACATTTCTGTAAAGTATTCAGTTTCTGTGACTATTCAGCTACAAAAAGTGCAGTGGAAATACAATTCAACAACAACAACAACAACAACAACAACAACAACAACAAAAAAGAAACCATTGTCATTTCTGGAGGTTAATTTAGGCTTACTGTGCACTAGGCCTACTTGTTTGAGTCTAGACTCGGAGCCAAAACCCCTGAGCTGAGCCCATCAAGCAGCTACAGCTACAACAGCAAGCACTTTATCACTGGGAATCAATTAAGCTTTTTATTATCTGCCACGTCCTCCTGCACTAGAGGGCCTCTGAGGAGCTCGCTAGTGACCTGCTGGAGCAGTACAGGCTATAGGGTGTGAGATGTAGCATCGCTAGCATGCTAGCAACCCGTGGTTGTTTTTTGGTATTAAAAATGGCTGTCAGTGCAGGACAGGCCCATCGCATCCCCATCCATGTCTGTACGTTGAGCCCTTTTTTGGGAGACAGCACCTGCTGTCCATGGGTCTGTGCACGGCCCTGATTGTCAGCTATCAGCGTTGAGAAAGAGCAGCCAAGGACTCTGGAGAGGTCAATCGTGAAGAGCAACCCCAATAGTCTAAGGACGGACAGACAGACAGACAGACAGACAGACAGACAGACAGACACTGGTCAACAGTGGGGAAAAAAAATAACTAGGCCTAATGATGAAGCAGATTAACCAACACAGTTAAAAAACCTCTGTTCATGGTCATTGTGTGATAGAGAGTCAAATTAAACAAAAACCACTGAAAGCCAGATGAAACAGCGGGCCCCGAACCCGTTCCTCACCGAGGCCGCCAGTACACAGCATGATGGAGGACATCAGGGAGAGGCTTTTTAAAAGCCAGACTCCTCTGGGACGAGCATTCTCTTTTCTTCTGGCAGTGTGGTCCCTCAGGAGCCCGCAACAAACATCACAAACACAGACCAGCAGAGGGAAGCGGTCTGCCTGTCTGTCTGTCTGTCTGTCACCCTCGGTGAGGGAACAGCAGCAAACACACAGCGGAGGCACGTGTTCCATACCATTCCATGCATTACAATGAGCCCCATCCTCCGATTTCTACCTCCGCCAGCCTCCCCCCCCCCCCCCCCCCCATGTAATCGCATCATGGTAATCCACCAAGGCCAGAACCAAGCTGCAGGGACTCCAGTCTCGACGTGGAGATGAGAGGGAGCAGAAGGTCAACTGCGGGGCAGGACGCATCACCAGACGACCGTCTCCCTGTGTGGTTAAGATGATGTGGTGGAGATGACTTGAGCATGGTCAGAGAAGGGTCAGGGTCACAGAGCTGTTTGCAGCTCTTCTCACTGCTGATGTGACTCATGGGTGAGTGTGATACTGGTGATCCACACACATCCTCACTGTGGGCTTCCCAGTCTGAGTCCACACAGTCAAACAGAGAAGGCTGTGTGTTTTGTGTGTGTGTGTGTGTGTGTGGGGGGGGGGGTTCCCAGTCTGAGTCCACACAGGGCTGTGGAGGAAAACACACCTGCTGGGCAGACCTGTGATGGATATACAGGGTTCCTCACACCTGTTTTGTGTGTGTGTGTGTGTGTTTGTGTGCGTTTGTGTGAGTGCGAGTGTGTGTGTGTGTGTCCACCCAACAGCATTTATGAAGCTAGACAGGCCACTAAATCTCGACAAAAGGATGATCACAGAGCTCAGTTTAGGGGCGTCCCTCAGGGGCATCAACACAGCCTCCCACTGTGAGAACACACACACACACACACACCACACCACACACACACACACACACACACACACACACACACACAAGCAGCATAGCAGCCTAGCACTTGGGACACTCAAAATAATGACAGCTGTCCAGACAGAAGCATGACATGGACATACAGTGTACACACGTGATACAGACACCTCAGCATGTACAGAAGAACCCATTCTGCAGTGCTGGCTGGCTTAAAGGAAACCTCACCTCAAAACACTGAGCAGCACAGAGCTCTGCCTTGTGTTTCCTCCACTGCTGCTAGCTACAGTACAGCACATTCAACAACTTACTGCACCAAACCGAACCCCTGCAGCCTGCCTGCTGCTCCTCCAGAGCTCACGCTACCCCAGAAACCCAGCCTTGGACCACAGCCCAGAGGCAGCCTCCCTCCCTACCTGGCCTCCCTCCCTACCTGGCCTCCCTGGCTGCCTAGCCTGCCTGCCTCCCTACCTGGCCTCCCTCCCTACCTGGCCTGCCTCTCTGCCTAGCCTGCCTGCCTCCCTCCCTATCTCTCCTCCAGCACTCATCCACCCCAGCAACCCAGCCTTGGACCACAGCCCAGAGGTACCCTCCCTCCCTCCCTACCTGCCTCTCTCCCTCCCTCCCTCCCTACCTGCCTGCCAGCCTCCCTCCCTCCCTCCGTACCTGCCTGGTCTGCCAGCCTGTTCCTCCAGCGTCCTAGCCTTGGACCACAGCACAGAGGCAGCCTCTCTGCCTAGCCTGCCTGCCTGCCTGCCTGTCTGCCTGCCTCCCTCCCTCCCTGGCTGGCCTGCCTGCCTCCCTCCCTCCCTACCTGGCTTGTCTATCTCTCCCCCAGCACTCACCCACCCCAGCCTTGGACCACAGCATAGAGGCAGTATCCCTCCCTCCCTGCCTGCCTGCCAGCCTGGCTGTCCTCCCTCCCTCCCTGCCTGCCTGCCTGCCAGCCTGGCTGTCCTGCCTGCCCACTGCTCCAGCCCCAGCAGAGCACCTACACAGACCCAGCACACGGTGACTGAACAACACACAGTTATCCTGGCTGGGATGAGCACAGCCAACTGTCACAACATTTTAACAGCAAACATCACAACATGAGGAAAACAGTTTAGGGTCTAGCTGGAATGTGTTGACTTCAAGCCAGTAGCATCTGCAACAGATACAGACCACTGCAGCATCGATAGGGGCAGGTAATGGAACTGACTCAAATCCAGCACTCAGTGCAGACTGATGTGTGTGTGTGTGTGCGCGCGCGCTCGTGTGTGTGTAACCTCTGTCACGGCAAAGCTATTTAAAGGTGATTCTTTTCTAAATCCGCCAGCATGGCCAGTCTCCTGGATGAATTTAAGATGACAGGACATGCATAAAACATGACAGACAAAGAGAGAGAGAGGGAGGGAGAGAGAGAGAGAGAGAGAGAGGGAGAGAGAGGGAGAGAGAGAGCAGAAATACACCCAGAGTAATATGGTATGCAGAGATGCCTCTCAGTGCAGCAAGAGCAAACATCAAGTGTACCGACAGTTAAGGAGGAGGCAGTGTGTGTGTGTGTGTGTGTGAGTGAGAGAGAGAGAGAGAGACAGAATAATCTAGACATCAAAACAGACAGACAATCCTCCGTCATACAATGCTAAATACTGCTGCTGCATAATATCCTATGTGCTCTGTGTGCTGCCAGTACACACACATCCATACACTGTCATTCAAACACTCACTGACAGCAGAGAAGAGAGGGAGGGAGGAGAACAGAGAGAGAGAGAGAGAGAGAGAGATGCTGGAGAGAGAGAGGGAGACAGAGAGAGAGAAAGAGAGAGAGAGAGAAAGAGAGAGAAGGAGACAGAGAGAGAGGGAGAGAGAGAGAGAGGGAGAGAGAGAGAGAGAGAAGGAGACAGAGAGAGAGCCGGAGCCCCAGACCCAGGCATGATGCTCTAACACCCACCTCAGTCGATCCGCTGCTGTTTCCTGACGCAGCAATCCCAGCTGGGCTCGGATGGAGGAGAGGAGAGGAGAGGAGAGGAGGAAGACCGTACAGGATGGAGGAGAGGAGAGGAGAGGAGAGGAGGCAGATCGCACAGGCAGATTCCGGCAGGAAGGAGACGAGAGGCAGAGCGGAGAGAGAGAGAGAGAGAGAGGAGAGAGGGAGGAAGACAGGAGGACTGGTGAACGGTGGTTTCCCCTCTACGTGTTCCTGTTGTCTACGGCTGTGTGTGAGGGAGTGACCGGGAGGATGAACGTGTGTGTCTGAGCATGAGAGACAGACAGAGAGAGGGACAGGGAGGTAGAGAGAGAGAGAAAGAGAGAGAGAAAGAGAGAGGGAGAGAGAGAGGATGAATGTGTGATGGGTGAACCTTCAGAGTCAGTGAGAGTCACCGAGGAGAACAGATGCATTAAAGGCAATGCCCCTCCCTCCCTCCCTCTCTCCCTCCTTCTCCTGCTCACACACACACACACACACACACACACACACACACACACACACACACGACTCCCTTTGCACAGTCAGCGCTAGAGTAAGCAAGCGCACAGAGGAACGGTGGGAGAAGGCGAGGGAAAGGCAGATAGAGAGGAGGGTGGGGAGAAGAAGAGAGGGATGAGGGAAGCAGGTTTCTCCAGTATTAAACAGATGAATGCATACAACACTGGGTGGGCTGAGTCAGAGTGGGACGAGTCCCAGACACCAGGGGGAACACTAAGCCTTGTTCTAATCAAGACAGTTGGTCTGATTGGAATGAAAGCCAGACGCTGGCCGATATGTTGTTTGTTTTCTGTCACATGAGAGGGAGATAGAAACCACAGCAGTAAGCCAACACTGGAAGACTAGCTTTCCTTCCTCTCCGAGATTCTGTAAAATCAGTGGAGGCTGGTGGAGGTAGAAATCGGAGGACGGGCTCATTGTAATGCGTTTAATGGAATGAGGAACGTGTGGGTGCGTGTTTGATACCAATCCTCATTCCGTTCCATGCATTACCATGAGGCTGTCCTCCGATTTCTACCTCCACCAGCCTCCCCTGCGGTAAATAAACAAGTCCGTTCAGATTACATAACATGGTTTTACACTCGCATTAAAAACTCACATTTTGCTATAAATATACATGGAGGCCGACATCACTGTACCTCTAGTATCAAACAGAGGCTCCACTGCACAATCAACCACAAAGTCAATCACATTAAGAAGTGGTCTGGGGTGGTCCAGTGGTCCAGTACCATGGTCTGGGGTGGTCCAGTGGTCCAGTACCATGGCCTGGGGTGATCCAGTGGTCCAGTACCATGGCCTGGGGTGATCCAGTGGTCTAGTACCATGGCCCGGGGTGGTCCAGTGGTCCAGTACCATGGCCTGGGGTGGTCCAGTACCATGGCCTGGGGTGGTCCAGTGGTCCAGTACCATGGCCTGGGGTGGTCCAGTGGTCCAGTACCATGGCCTGGGGTGGTCCAGTACCATGGCCTGGGGTGGTCCAGTGGTCCAGTACCATGGCCTGGGGTGGTCCAGTGGTCCAGTACCATGGCCTGGGGTGGTCCAGTGGTCCAGTACCATGGTCTGGGGTGGTCCAGTGGTCTAGTACCATGGCCTGGGGTGGTCCAGTGGTCTAGTACCATGGCCCGGGGTGGTCCAGTACCATGGCCTGGGGTGGTCCAGTGGTCCAGTACCATGGCCTGGGGTGGTCCAGTACCATGGTCTGGGGTGGTCCAGTGGTCCAGTACCATGGCCCGGGGTGGTCCAGTGGTCTAGTACCATGGCCCGGGGTGGTCCAGTGGTCCAGTACCATGGCCCGGGGTGGTTCAGTGGTCCAGTACCATGGCCCGGGGTGGTCCAGTGGTCCAGTACCATGGCCTGGGGTGGTCCAGTGGTCTAGTACCATGGCCTGGGGTGGTTCAGTGGTCTATCACCATGGCATACAGTGCACACATATGCCCATGTCGGCATGGGTTAGAATCCGGCCCATGCCCTGCTGACATACCCTCTCCTCCTTACTTCCTGTCTTTCTCCACCATCTCTATCTAATGAAACTGAAAAATACCACACTCCAAAAACTAACCTTTAAAAAATGACATTAAGAGGGGCAAGGCCCTGGAGGACATGCCCAACATCACTATCAGCCTAACGAGACATAATCCGCCTATAACACTGGGCAAACGGGACCACGCGTAATCTCACTGATCATGCGTGTTTGTGAGTTTTAGTTGTTTACCAACAATCCTTTGGACCACAGGAAAAAAAATAACAGCAACCAATTAGCCTGTAGACACAAAGCTCAAAATGTTACACGAAAGACGGCAAAAGAAAAAACGCAGAAGTACAAGATCTGATTCTAACGAACACGTTCCAAGAAGCCCGCGTGCGGGCATGCTATTTACATGTTAATAACGCCACGACTTTCTCCTCTTCTTCTTCCTCTCCTTGTTTATCTACAGTAGTTTGTGGAGATGGTGTTCAGCTCAGTTTCCCCTCTGATTGTGTTAGCGCACGCCTCAGTGTGTGTGTAGCCCACAGCCTCCAGGGACCTCAGCGGCTCCACTGTTGCGCACCACTGTTCTTGGCCTCTCTCTCCGAGCTCGAGCCTGCTCACGACATCTCCAGCTCCAGCAGCTCCAGCAGCTCCAGCAGCTCCAACGCCAACAGCTCCTCTCCTCCTCCTCCTCCTCCTCCCTGTCCACATGTGCGTCCCAGCCGTAAAGGGTGCCTCACACAGACATACAGGGGAGACAGACAGCTGTCAACACAGGGGAGGCTGGTGGAGGTAGGAATCGGAGGACAGGCTCGTTGTGATGCATGGAACGGAATGAGGAATTGGTTATCAAACAAACGTGTGTATTCCATGCACTACAATGAGCCTGGTTTGATACCATTCCTCATTCCAGAGCCTGTCCTCCGAATTTCTGCCTCCACCAGCCTCGACGGATGCGACCATATGGACCGTGTTACGCTGAGTCTCTGATTCCCTATGACCTTTCTTTAAGAGTTGGAGCTGTTAGGAGCCCTGAGAACCTGAATTCTCCTGTCACTGTCCATCGACATAGACGAGACATGGACTCTATTTTGGATCCCTGGAAGAGTAGCTGCTGCAACAACAACAACAACAAACATCTAATGGAGATCCTGACCAACTCAACTAAACATGATTCATGGTCGACCAAAAGGAGTAGCCTACTCTTAATGGAGTTCTCCTGAAGTTCTGAGAGAATCATCCATCAATCGGATGACATCAACACTCCCTTTAATCTAATTATAAAGGATTCGGACTGGCTGCGTTGCAACCGTAGACCACACACTCAGCGAAAACAAGATGGATGCAATGCGTTTACAGCATATTCCACAGCTGTTGAGGAAGCCTGTGTGACAGACAGAAACCCTCTTCTCGATTGTTCGGAACACGACTCCTCACGTTTTCTCCTCCGTCCTCCACTGGGAGGAGAATATGTCTGTACAGGGGAGCAACCTAGAAAATCTTCTCCTCCAATGCATGTTCACACGTCTTTTATGCCGTTCCTCATTCCATTACATGCATTACAATGAGGCCGTCCTCCGATTCCTACCGCCACCAGCCTCTCCTGGTGCTTACGTGCAATGCATGCCCCTGCTCTGTCCACAGGTGAGTGAGTGAGAGTGGGTGAGCTGTCTGGACTGTGGTGATGATGATGCTACCCTCTGGCGCTGGGCCAGGCAGCCCTCTGAGGGGAGGGGTGACGCTCCTGTCCCTGCTAGGTGCTCAAGTGTTTGCCCTCTTCCACACTACCAGCTGGGCACCTCAAAACAGCCCATCAATTAGTGTTAACTAACTCACTCACTCACACACACACACACACACACACACACACACACACACACACACAGGATGCGTTTAGAACTGAGACATCTCACTGAGACATCTCTTACCACCTATAACGGCGACCACCTGTAAAAGACTCAAAAGGCTTGCATATCAATATCAGGGGAGGCTGGTGAAGGTAGAAATCGGAGGACGGGCTCATTGTAATGCATGGGATGAAATAAGGAACACACACACACACTCACGTGTTTGTCCTCCGATTTCTACCTCCACCAGCCTCCACTGATCAGTGTAGATGTATCCCCATAATGATGACATAGTGGAGGCTTACGATCATTCCCATCATCTGCATGATCAGATTAATGTGGCCCCATGTCAGCATGACTGGCCTCGTGGAGCTAGGCTCATTAGCAGGGCCTGCAGTGTTCATCTCTGGGCCTGTATCAGAATGGCCCGGGTGATTAGAACGGTCAGATTAACTGCACAGCTAGGCTCATCTAGGCTAGTTGTTACACACATGGTGCAACCGAAGGAAAACAACCCCAGTGAGTGGAGGGAGGCAGGAGAGGACCTGACACGCTGTTGCCGTGGTACAGCCAGGCCACAGACCAGGAGAGGACCTGACACGCTGTTGCCGTGGTACAGCCAGGCCACAGACCAGGAGAGGACCTGACACGCTGTTGCCGTGGTACAGCCAGGCCACAGACCAGGAGAGGACCTGACACGCTGTTGCCGTGGTACAGCCAGGCCACAGACCAGGAGAGGACCTGACACGCTGTTGCCGTGGTACAGCCAGGCCACAGACCAGGAGAGGCTGGTGAGGGTAGCAATCGGAGGACGGGCTCATTGTAAGCCCATTCCTCCTTCCGTTCCGTGCGTTACAATGAGCCCGGCCTCCGATTTCTACCTCCACCAGCCTCCCCTGCCATAGGACCTGTTGTAAGGTAGCTAGGTAAGCAACACGTAACGTATTATTTTCTGTTTTCACATCGATGTGGCAAACACAGCTTGAGTCGTTCGTTGGTAGCGATGGTGAAGGAGTCTGCGTGGGGGCAGGGGGGAGAGGAGGGGGGGGGGTCCTGTGGGGCTTGGCTCCTGAGAAAGCCAGGGCGGAAGCCATTAAAGAACGCTGTCTACGCCGGGTCTCACCGGGATTAAACCACACCGCCCAACAGCGACATGTATTAAGCAAACGAATTACAGGCTCTGAGCCGGGGTATTAGTCTATCACAGAGAGCCACACACGCCTCGTTGACTCGGCCCGCGTGCAACGCTATTTATAACACCGGCTCCATTTGACATGGAGTTCTGGCCGTCACTCTCCAGAGTCAAGGGTGCGGGCGGACCCCGGGACCTCTCTCGACGTGAGGGACTCCGGGGAGAGGACATGCCACAGTGCTAGGCTGCGTCTCCGACGCCGGGCCGGCGTGGGGAGAAGAGGGGCTGGGTGTGTCGAGTGTGTAACGGTGCCATGGGAAACGGGGCCCATCTGGCCATTCGTAACGGATAGGCTCATCATCCGTCTGGCGTGTATGAATACATGTAATCAGTACAGGGCAAGAATGACTGCCATTTAGTCCTCACTGTACCATGCATCATGAAGGACATTCATCAATTCCTCCATCTGATAAATTCAGCTGTCAAACTGAAATATGCTCCAGATATGACATTTCCAGCGACGAGCGAGTTGTGAAATAGCCCTCGGCAGGCGATATCCTTGGTACACTTTGTTTATGGAAATACCAATTACATGATCACAGAGGCACAGCGGACAGGCTAATAACTGATACAGTGATAAGTATGGCACCCGTTGACAGGGTTCACCACTTCTAATTAACCCCTTGCAATTGGAAAATGTTAGAAATCTGAATCTAATGAATCTCTGCAATGACCTTGTCATGACATTCCCAGAAATAAATAGCGTACTTTATCATCCTGCTGGGTTAGATGATGCCACAGTGCAAAGATCCCTACACACAATGTTCCCAATCAAAGTCTCCAAAGCAAAGTCTAGGCCTAATTATCTGGGCTTACTCTGTGGGTAAATACCGTATGTACACTCACTGAGCACTTTATTAGGAACACCTGTACACCTTCTCATGGTGGAGGTGGTGTAATGGTGTGGGGAATGTTTTCTTGGCACACTTTGGGCCAGTTAATACCAATCAATCATTGCTTGAATACCACAGCCTATTTGAGTATTGTTGCTGACCATGTACATCCCTTCATGGCCACAACTTACCCATCTTCTAATGGCTACTTCCAGCATGATAATGCACCATGTCACAAAGCAAAAGTCGTCTCAAACTGGTTTCATGAACATGACAATGAGTTCAGTGTTCTTCAGTGGCCTTCCCAGTCACCGGATTTGAATACAATAGAACACCTTTTGGATGTGGTAGAACGGGAGATTCACAGGTTGAAAGTGCACCTGAAAAATCTGCAGGAATTGCGTGATGCAATCATGTCATCAAGGACAAGAATCTCAAAAGAATGTTTCCAACATCTTGTGGAATCAATGCCATGAAGAATTGAGGCTGTTTTGAGAGCAAAGGGAGGCCCTACCCAGTATTAGTATAGTGTTCTAATAAAGGGAGGCCCTACCCAGTATTAGTATAGTGTTCTAATAAAGGGAGGCCCTACCCAGTATTAGTGTAGTGTTCTAATAAAGGGAGGCCCTACCCAGTATTAGTGTAGTGTTCTAATAAAGGGAGGCCCTACCCAGTATTAGTATAGTGTTCTAATAAAGGGAGGCCCTACCCAGTATTAGTATAGTGTTCTAATAAAGGGAGGCCCTACCCAGTATTAGTGTAGTGTTCTAATAAAGGGAGGCCCTACCCAGTATTGGTGTAGTGTTCTAATAAAGTCCTCAGTGAATGTATATAGCCTGCAGCAGCCAAAGCCTGAAACTCAATATTATTATATCTCTCACTGCTTCAGTATCTGAGATCTGCGCCGGCTTTGACATTATCCTGATTTTCTCTGTAACAATGTGCACCTAAACTGTCCCTACTACAAGCAGAACTACCATGGAAGTACACTGGTTTAGGCAATGTACTGTAATGAGGGAGCTCTACTTGGTTTTTACATATTGGCCTACCTAAAAGGAGCAGGGCGGAAGTTTGTCAGAAATCAGCCACCTCTGGCCATTGCAGATAAATTCAGCAACAACATCCTCCCTAATAATAATAATAATAATAATATAACCCTCCGAAATGGACTTGCAGTGTAAGACATTAGCTGCAGTGTTTCTGCATGCACACACGTTTTGAAGGGGCAGCCACCAGAGACAGGAAGGTGAAAATCGGTGAGTCGACTCTACCAGAACACCCTTGGTAGTAACAACATGTTTATATGCAAACCGAGTGTCTCTTTTTCAGGACTGAAACAGCGTTCGTAAATGTTTCCTTCAAGGGGCCTCATTCCCTGAGCGCTGCTGATTAAACACAGTCATCACAAACATCAGAGGAGCTTTTAGAGAGCGTGAATGTTACATACTGGGCTTTTAAAAGTCAACCCCGTGCCCTTATTGCAGGGGTTCCTTTGCCTTGCCTGTGAGCTGTGTGCCATTTCACTACTCGCAGAAGCAGCCAACGTAGGCTCCCTTAATTTCCTATAGTCAGGGCCTAATCAGGGCATTCACAGTGGAATTCTATAATTGCATCATTTAGATTTACCCTATAAGCAATGGCTCAGTGAGTCAGTGAGTGTGACTTCACCCTCACCCTCCACCCCATCCAAAAATAGAGAGTCAGCCCCTCCGGCGTTCTACTGTACAGCTGCTCAAGCAGAATAATGCCAGCATTTATGTGCAACAGCGCAAATTGTTAACACTGCAGAAATATCCAACAGAGGGACATAATGCAGAGGCTTTAATGAGCGAGCGCTTAACATAGGACTGCTTCAGTGCTACTCTACACTGCATTGATCCTTGTGTCAGATCTAAAAAGGGTTCAGTACAATATGTACATATTAAAAAAACAATATGATTTATGAATCCCTTACGCAGAGTGAAAACAACTTGAACACACAGGTAGACTCTGATCTTGTTATCGTGAACGTGAACGTGAACAACAACAACAACAACAACAACAGCAGCAGCAGCAGCAGTAGTGAGCGAGCCCTCTCCTCCTGATGCATTTACTCAAAGCCTCTGAGCCTGAAGGCTTTTCAGTGTTTGGTTTCTTGTTACAACAGACCCATGGATGCACAGTATGAGGGAAAACACTTAAGCTTCTCATTTTGTTTAGACAGCCCCTGACAGCTCTGGCTCTGCATGCGGAGCTAAGGAGGAGTATTACCCCACGCTGACTGGAATTTAGTCTACAGCGATCCGGACTGTTCTAGGCTACATCTACGGACCGTGGCTTGAACTGCAGTTGTCACTTGCAGAACCTTCCAGAAAAGGAAGTTCATTTTCACACAGGCAGAAATGTGCTGTGTGTGTCAGTGATACAGGGTTAGGTTAACACGTATTTTAACTCATGCTTTCCTGTTTCAAGAGAAAATGAAAAGAAACTTCACAGCTTACTTACTCTGTGTGAAGTGTGGCCGAACTCGAGGTGAACAGAGGTTTCATTGTAATCAGACAGACCATTTTGGAGTGTTGAAAGAATGCAAAGAGAAGTGAAAGTTGTTCATCATCATTTTACAGAAAACGTAATACTTCTGTCACATGGTGTTTATTAGTTACTATTAGTTACTTAAGATAACTCTGGTGTCCCATCTTTCTGATGATAAATCTTACTTGGCCAAATATGTCTGCATCTCTCAGAAAATGCATTAAATTCCTTCTAAGCTATGTATATTGTGCTGTATATGCTGAAATTGCCACATCCATATGAAACCGATCAGTGGTGAAATATGTTACCACACTTCGAGTTTCAACCAAAACTATCACACAGCCTTTAGTTTAGGCTACAAATGATGTTGGCAACGGAATTTAATGTCATATCATCTGGGCACAGACATCAACATTGACATTTCCACAAACATGAAACACAGATTGAATTCGAATCTGCGCACATTTCCCTGTATTATAGAAATATGTTTCAAATCTGTATTATCCTCGCCACATGCGACTGCATCTGGGGAAGCAGTCACGGTTTGCCTGCTGTGCTGCAAGGATGCACATTCCTGGCGGAGGAGGAGAGAGGAGAGAGGAGAGAGGAGAGAGGAGAGAGAGCACCACCGCTCTGGACGGTAGGAGGCCGGTCCATACGGTCCATACGGTTCCTGTCGGTTCCTGTCTACTTGCGAGCGTTAGCAAGATGACCACCGGTTTTATGGCAACCGGCATTGGTATCTAATCCATCTTGACAATACATACGCGTAGGCAATGATATCTGAATCAATATAGCCAGCATGGGGACTTGACGGAAGCTGCTGCAGCTAAGCACACTCGCATAGTTGTCATGCTAATCAGAGCTAATTGTGCAGATAATGCTAATTAACAGTTTGAATCTGGCTGAAGACCGTCGGATGCCGTCGGACCAGCGACAGCAGGCCTGTTCACGTAACCCGAGCTAGTACTGGAAGAATCATTTGGCTACAATAACCTTACCTTATTGCCAGTTTTGACGATTTATTACAACAATAACTTCGCAGTGCCGGACGAAGTTACCTTTGTTTTGGCAACATTATATGAACAAACAGAAATGAACTGTAACGCAACTCAAAGCCTCTTACCTTCAAATGTTTTAACGGTTTCTGTAACAAATGTGGACAGACTGCCAGTCTTCTGTTTACCGCTCTGACATCTGCACCACGCGCCGCCGCAGACCCCCGCCCGTTTGGCTGCGGGACTGTTTTCATTGGCTGGAGACGCTGGCAGGCAACCAAGCGCTTATTGTCATTGGCTGTGGTAGCTGTCAATCACCTTCAATCGTCTGTTTCCCGCGTCCACCAGTGATTTCGCAATCATGTGCTGCACTGCAATCATCTGGAAAGACGTTGATCTCTTTTATGTTTTATCTGTTTTATCTTGAGCTTCCTCTTTGTGTGATGGAATACAAGTAACTGTTGCCTTGAAGTGTACACATTGTGCTCCATCTTGTCATACCAGTGTCAAATGATCCATAGATTTACATTTACGGCATTTAGCAGACGCCTTTATCCAAAGCGACTTACAACAATACATTTGTTTAAGTAAGTGAATCATCTATCCATCAGTCATCATAAGACAAAGTAATCAATGCTCACAAGTTACATAGTTATACCATATTTAGTAATACATAGTATGTAAATACATACTATATGTTAGTATACAATAGTAAATACACACTAAACATTTCACCAAGAAAAGAGTCAAAGAGGGGCTTTCAGATTAGTAACAAAGACTGTATTCTAGTGCCAAGACCCAACAATAACATGTTTTGTCAAAATGCAATGGTTAGCTTTTTTTCAGATACACATTATTGTGTTCTTGTGTGCCAACATGAAGTCACCTATTTTTAGAAAAAGCACAGTCCATCAGCCATTTTAAGATACTAAATTACTAATGGTTAAAGTGCAGAGGGAGCTTTCCCAGGGAAGGTGAGGGAAGAGTTTATCAATATCCATTTTAACCCACATTGCCCTATTGCATTTCCCTTGGTTCACAATAATTGGCCAGTGCTCTATGTAGAGTGCTGAAAATAGGCGTAGTACAGTGGAGGCTGGTGGAAATCGGAGGACAGGCTCATTGCAATGCATGGAACGGAGTCAGGAATGGTATCAATTCCTCATATCAATTGATACCATTCCTCATTCCGTTCCATGCATTACAATGGTCGCGTCCTCCGATTTCTACCTCCACCAGCCTCCCCTGGTGAAGTAGTCGATGGTGCTGCTTGCAGTGCGTGGCATTAAAGCAAACAAAGTGAACATTGCTCATCATCAGTCCTTCATGACCAGC
The DNA here is from genome assembly GCF_951799395.1 of Argentina silus. Taxonomy (NCBI): domain Eukaryota; kingdom Metazoa; phylum Chordata; class Actinopteri; order Argentiniformes; family Argentinidae; genus Argentina; species Argentina silus. The sequence goes on along the minus strand of NC_139658.1, from coordinate 23,351,957 downwards.
GGTGCTTTGACTTGGGCCGCGACTTCTGACCCCATGACCTCCTCGACTATGGCCAGGGCAAACTCAAAACTCGTCCCCGGGCCGCGGCTGGTGATCAGATGGCCGTCCTTGTGAACCCGCGCCTCAGTGTACTTGTAGTGGTCTAGAGGGAGCAGAATAACATGGCGATCAGTGACTGGTGGTGGTGAAAAAAATAAAATAATAATAATAATAATAATTATTATTATTGTTATTATCATTATTATTAATATTATTATTATACCCTTATTTTAACATGGGGTGTCCCACTAAGACCAAGGTCTCTTTTTCAGGGGAGCCCTGCTTACATTTAAACACATGACATTAAAATGACATTGCATTACATTTGCTGACTACAAACAACACAGTACATTAATAACAAGACATTAGCCTACATTACAAACAAGTACACACAATTCACACAACAAATACAGCAATAAAATATCCATCTATCTATAATCATTCAAGACACGTACACTGCTGGACCTTGGCATGTCTATTGCATGGCTCATGTTTTTATCTCTAAGGCCACTTTCACCAGAGAGAAGGAGAGACAATTGTCATGTGTAATAGTCTGCAAAAGTGAATTACTTCAGTACCACTTCAGACTGCTAATTTCTGGTCTGTTCTGGGGGGAATTTCCTACCCCCACCATAGCCTACGTGAGGTGTATTGTAATGCATTATTATGACCTTGGTACAGATGACTAGTTGCGAGTATGAGAATCAACCAATGACAAGTGGATTTAACAATTACAGCGCCCTCTGGTGGGCACAAGTAACCACAGCCATTGTTCTACAGCATGCTGTGAGAGTATGCTGCATTTCCTGTCCGACTGAGGCAACTCGCTCAGTCACCACACAGGAAGTTATCAGGTGGGTTGTTTTGTGCATAATGTACACGGTACGTTTACCACAGTCAAAGACAGGAGACACGCCGCGCCTTTATCAGCAGCACAGTGAGCCGTCTGACTGAGTCTCTGCCATGAGGCTGTTTGTGTGTGTCTTTACCTCCAGCCATCATCTTGTCCTTGGCCGCTGGGTGGGTGGTGACCGTGCTGCCGTATGCGATGCCGTGGGCCAGCAGCGCAGTAGGACCTGGGGTGCAGAGGGGGGGGGGGGGGGTGGGGGATGGGGGGGTTGTATGTTAGACACACCTTCTATTTTTATTCACATACATCAGCAGCACTTTCAGGACAACAAGGGTCATTATTTCCCTGTTAAAAAACACACAAGCCAAGGGGAGTAACTGTCAACGAAGCCTATTTTCAGTTACTGACATCATCGCAGGTATATCCAATAGTGCATGTCTGTTAGATCGGGCGCAGGATAACATGCAGCACAGTGTATCTTATCAGGCGCTAACTTCTGTTTGCCGGTTAACACACCATCTGAGAAGGACTCACTAGATGGGCTATCACAGCCATAAAATAGGGTCTAAAATTAGATACACACTGTATGTGGTTTCATTTCACCTCTGCAAACCATATTTAGAAGAGGAAGAAAAACAGACAGACTTAACATAATGGCCGTTCTGTCTGCTGCTGCTGCTGCATTAACATTGGCATCGCCCTAGCACTGCAGTGAGCTCATCATCAAGACCATTAATAAATAGAAAGCTATTGATCATGGTTCTTGGCTGCCATCCTATGCAGTCTAAAGATTACACTTCCCCCTGGCAGAGCGGGGGCCGGCCAGTTAAAGTTACAACTCTGGGCTGACTCGCTCCTGAAGACACCGGTCGGAGGAAAGGCTGGGCTCCAGAGAGACACCAGGACATGGAGAAGGGAGGGAGGGATCCTTTTCTATGAAAACTCGATAATTCCTCATGGCTATAATAGTACATAAACTAATGACCTTCTATTGCATCAGTGTCCTTCTATTGTATTGCAGCTCAGTGTCAGTGTCCAGTGTGAGAGAGTAGGGAGGATGACGTGCTGTGGGGAAACAGAAGGCACTAACACTGGACAGATCACATATCACACTCATTTCAGAAGCAAATCACGTTTCACATTAGACAGAACAGTGTGGTCCTCTGTGGCTCAGTTGGTAGAGCACGGTGCTAACAACGCTTCGGTTGTGGGCTTGATTCCCGCTGGGACCATATATACTGAAATGTATGCACTCACTGCACTGTAAGTCTCTTTGGATAAAAGCGTCAGCTAAATGGCATATATTATATATAGTACATCACATCATATTGGAATTCAATCCAGCAGGGGCTTCTTTTTACATGGGAAATAAAACAAATTATATACATAAAAAATAAATAGTTCTATTATAAGAGGAGCATGATGCTCCACTGCTTGAACCAGCTGGTTCATTATACGGTATATTCCTACGGGGTTGGCCAGCCGCTTTCTAGGGCGCTTTCCACTTTACTCTGCCACACGGGTCCCATGTCCTCATTCACCGCGTCCTTCCAGTGCCCTTCCTCGGCACAAGGAGGTGGGCAGAATATCTTAGCGGCAATGCACCTTGTGAATGGCACGACTGCATCAATCAAAACCTCCTCTTAATGGTCTGTATCGGGGGAGGCTGGTGGAGGTAGAAATCGGAGGACAGGGCTCATTGTAATGCATGGAACGAAACCAGGAATGGTATCAAACGTGTGTGTGTGTGATACCATTCTGTTCCATGCATTACAATGAGCCCCGTCCTCCGATTCCTACCTGCACTGGTCCATGTGTGTCATAAATGATACAGTGTTCTATAAATCAGCAGCTCATTGTCCTATTGGTTGCCTGCCCACTAAGAATGTGCAGGGATTACAGCAGCCCACTACGGCTACATCTTACACGTCTATTTTATGCTGCACTGTGTGAGAATTATTGCCAGCTGCAGATTGAACTGCAGATTGCGAGCAGAGCCATCTATCCCCAGCAGTGGTCATTGACACAGATGCATCCTGGAGGGTCTGTGTGATCCACAGTGTGTGTGTGTGTGTGTGTGTGTGTGTGTGTGTGTGTGTGTGTGTGTGTGTGTGTATGTATGTGTGTGTGGTGGTAGGTGTATGTGTGTGTGTGTGTGTGTGTGTGTGCGCGCGTGGTGGTAGATGTGTGTGTGTGTGTGTGTGTGTGTGTGTGTGATGGTAGATGTGTGTGTGCGTGCGTGTGTGTGTGTGTGTGTGTGGGTGGTTTAAAACCACACTGAACTAACAGTACCTGCACAGATGGCAGCGATCAGCCCTTTCCTGGCCTCCTGGTCCTTCAACACCTCCTTCACAGCAGGGGACTACAAGAGAAACAGCATGGAGGCCAAATACAGAACGTTGAGTCACTCGACTGTTCTCATGCAGAATGTCAGTTAGAGTATGAAGCTGACTTTGCAGTAAATACTACACTGCTACAGAGAAAATAACAATTTCCAGGAGAGGGCTGTGGAAATTCTGATATGAGTCTTGCAAGCCTTAGATGAGTCATTAAGTTTCCAAAGCAGAATGGAGTTGTTATGGGGGCAGGGAGCTTGGAAGGGCTGCAGGGGAGAGAGAAAGGGAGCTTGCAGGGAGCATGCAAGGGTTACAGTAAAATTGGACTTAGCCAATGTTACATTACAAACAGAACCACAGACCTATAAATTATTGCCGGTTATATTGATAAAAGGAATGACGCACGCGAGAAAATTATTACAATATGGAGATGAGTAATTTTTTTCAGTATTCCCATGCGGAAAGTGAACGTTGTCAAATTGAGTCCATCTCTTACGGTACCTCTGCCAGGTTCTGGGCTCCCGGTCCTCCGCCTGGCAGTAGTACCACGTCGTATGGACCCTGGGGGATAAACATCACAGGGGACTCGGTCATGCATGACAAAACATTACCAGCAGTTTGACATGTAGCCCATCTAAACTGAAACAATGAATAGCCTACTGTACATAGTTGCAGAGTGTGAATTAAATGTAGCACGCAAACGGTATAAATTCAGAGAAGGCAGTTGTTCTGCCAGGCGGCTGAGTATTATAGATGTCAGCTCATGCCAAGCGTACCCTTTTCCCTCGTCAAAATAAGAGTCTTTGACATCACGCGTCGTTAGAAGACTGACAGACGGTCTTGAGCAAGACTCTTATTTTGTTATGCGATTTGAGGGGAACGGGTGCACTTGGCATGAGCCAAACAAACGGTTAAAACGTAACTTGTGGTGAATATTTTGAATTAATTTCAGCTTTCCTCGAGAAAGAACACAACAACAAACAGGTAGGATATCTTGAAGCAGGTTTTCATTTCGCCATGTAGTGCGAGGCCATGTGTTTTTTCCGGTTTTAGTCTATGTATATTTTTGCAACTCGGTGGGGAAGCCTCTGGTAGAGTTATAATTCCAACCAGGTATGTGGATGCAGGGTGGGTGGAGGGGAGGGAGCGGACCTGCTTGCGGGCGTCCTCCAGGCTGGCGTCGGGGCAGATGAGGACGTCTCTGCTACACTTCACTGGTTCTTTGCCTGTCAGTCCTGCCACCGTCACAGCAATCTACAGAATGTGGATTTTTTTATTTTTTCATAATAAACATGTTCATTGTTACCGACATTGGTTCTTGTGCGCATGCGTTATTTAAAAATCTATTGAGTACCCAATACCTCATATTTAAGTTCAATACAAAAATACTGTCAAAATAGTTGTGAGCTAGAATCCCTCATTCTGTTATTTTGTATCATTCGCTACTGTTCTGTATGTCCATGTGCATCAAGTATAAATAAGACCTTTAATTTGAAAGACATTAGAGCTAACTGTCAACTTTGACATTTCCATGGCCTTTTCAGTGTGCCAACAGTAAGTTAACTCACACATACTGTTTTTTTAATTAACGTCAGACTGCCATTGCATGAAAATGAAAGTGCTGTTAGTTCCAACTATAGCTAAATAATGAGACGTTACCTTTGTGCAAATGTGATGCTGCTAGATATTTAGCTATATCTGTACAGACTTTAGCGCACTAGCATTAGCTAGCACCAGATCATATAGGATCTAGCTAGCTTGAGCCTAAAATATAGCCATTAGCAAGCTAGGAGGTTTACCAACCCCAGCTCTACGCATGATGTCCACGGGAATAACAGTTTCCATCTCCTCTGCACCCGTTGCGAGGATAACTAACGCTTTTTTGCCTGTCATGTTTGTTGAAGTGGATGTCAGCCGCAGGACCGATGATGCGACACCTTGCTGCTTGTTGGAACGGAGCAGTAAAGACTTTTGTTTTGACAGGAACGCATTACAGGGCCTAACCAGCTACGGCATCCTAAACAGGACATTTACAATTCGTAAGAAAGAAAAAATCTGACATAGTCTTGTCTCGGTCGTTTTGAAACTATGAGAATAATTGTTACCATGTATGAAACAGAGTGTGATCAACTTTCATAACATATTTTGTTTCTGTAAATATGAAGCAAGCAACAATAAATCATACTCTGAAAATATGTCTCATATACATCCAGCAGGGGGCGGTATCAACCCACAAATGGTGGACGAAACTGTAAGCCAACTGGGAAATAGTGTGGGATGAATAATGTTGTCAAATATACAGTCTGTGTGTTAAAGCTTTCACTTTCACCCGCTTTTTATATTCCAAAATGCTGTTTTGAAATGACTTTGTGATATGCTAAATAATTCTACATGAAGGGAACCAATATGAATTGCCATATGAATTGAGCCCAATATGGACATGATCTGTCTTTTTTTAAATTTATTTTTTTACCTCATTCACATAAGGTAAAACATTCTCTTCATTTATTCATAGAAATGCAAGGTCAAGAATAATTGATCCTATTCAAATAAAAATATCATACTGTATAGCATTCCCCAGTGATGCATCTGAAATGAGGGGAGTCGAGGTCACCAAAGTTCTTGAAGCTCCTGTCTGAGAACTTCTGCACAAATCCCTCGCAGCAGAGGAAGACATCTCTTAAGGCACCTTGGGGAATTATATTTCAGTGTAAATCCCAGACTTAATGTCTAGGGCTTTAGTGTTCAGGCACCCGTCCCAGTTTAATGTGCCACTGTGCATTCTGCTGCAGAGATTCACTTTCATATTTGTACGACAAACAAGAGCCCAGTGAAACAGCAGATTAGACAAAAGCGTAGGGGGGGCTGGTGGCAGCTTGTTTGTTGCGTGCCTGTGAGCGAATCCAAGAGGCAGCGGTGATTACCGACACATGCAGCTGGGATCAACTCAACCAGACCCACGGTGGTACACAAACTCATTTCCATAAAACGTGGATTTATTTATCCATTTACTTATTTATTGTACAGAAGGGCGGGAGGGGGGGCGCGCGCTTATAGTATGTATATGATCACACTCAGGATACGCATGTTAAAGTGACTGGTATAGGAGGTAACCTGGTAAGAAGGTAGATTAGTGTTTGAAACACTGATAATGCTAATTCAATGACCTGAGACATTTGGGTGAGGCCTCAGAACTCGAGCCCGGCATAAAGCAGACAGAACTTTAAGCCTTTGTTTTCGTATCTGAGATCTTTTCGAATACATGTATTGTGCGAGAGAGGCAGCTTTCAAATGCTGCTTCATTTTCATAACATGTCTTCCTGTCAGCCAATTGTCTTCTTCACAGTGCTTTTTTTTCTGTCAAACAAATCACAGGTTTGTTGAATCCAGTGGAGGCTGGTGAATGGAGAAATTGTCAGGACGGGCTCATTGTAATGGATGGAACAGAATGAGGAATAGCATCAAACACCATTCCGCATCATTCCGCATTCCTTTCCATTCATTACAATGAGTCTGTCCTCCAATTTCTACTTCCACCAGCCTTCCCCTGTTGAATCTCACCATCTCCACCCTGTGCTCTCCACTACAACCCCTCCTCCCTAAACCCTCTAAATAAAATGTGCAGAGACATTATCAACATATCTGTCAGGGTATTTTCTATGAAACATTCAACTGATTTAAGGGCCAAGTTATAACATTTGAACAAACATATACAGTAGTATCCTAATGATCAGTCACTATCAAAGTAGATTTGCTAGGAGATTTGAACAGTAAAAGTTCTTGTGTGTTTCTAAATAGTAGCCTGGGTGGTACTAGGAGGTAAGGTGAAACTAGGAGGGCTACAAGGATTTCATATGGGGACACAAATCGCCATTGACACTCTTGGATCCCCCCCAACATAATGTCCCACCAACACAGGGCTTAAGGATACCACTTTAAACCAGATTTAACGCCTAAAATCTGCTCAGCAAGAAATACGAACAAGGGATACGAACAAGTGTCAGCCCTTTTGATCCGCAGCTGGCAGAACTACACATAATTTCGGGTAGATTTTAACCCCCTCTCTCTGGTACTATATATGCATGTATGTGTTCTGCTCGTTGGAACACAGACGAGATGGTCTTGTCTGTTAAAATGATTCATAGCCGTTCATCAGTGAACTCCGTGGCTCTTTATTATTCTCCAGCGCTCCCACGTGCTTGCCAGGCCTGCCTTGTGCTCTGCTTTATCTGGCCCACCACAGAGGTCTACTCAGAAACCTGAGGGGCTTCTGGAATCCAACCACCGGGGATTCTAGAATACAGAATCATTCTCAGACAGAGAGAAAAAAAAAAGGAACTCCACGGACAGAAATGAGGGAATTCCACAAATTACCGTTTGTCACAAAGTAATCCTGTTACTATTGCTGTGAATATGAAACGGTGTAAACATGAAAATAAACTTGCAATGTGAATATACATGTGAAGGGCTCTGTTTGCTTAAGATATACAGCTGCAAACCCTGCTTCACATTCCCAGGGAAGAGGTGCCACATTGCTCAGAATGGTCACAGTAAATTTGGTTCTACAGGGAGAGATTAAAACATTTGAGAATATTTTTCAAAATACATTGAACTGGTATATTTCAGTTATAAAGTCTGCGGTGTGAGCCACATGTCATCATGCAACAACTCGATGGTAACTTGTCCTTTTTCTTCTTCTTCCATTTAGGTAAAGGCGGTTTTCGGGGCTTGTATTGCTACTGTTGAATAAGGGATGAATATTTAGGGACATTTTATCTGCCCATCTGTGCACAGGGTTTATCTCCTGTCTGTTTCACGCATTGTGAGCCACTGAGAACAGGCAATGAGTGACAAGCATATAATCTTGATTGCATCTCGACGATATTACCTTATGCTGCCAAGTGCTCAGGTGACAGCTGGAGGACAGTGTGTGTGTGTGTGTGTGTGTGTGTGTGTGTGTGTGTGTGTTGGTGTTTGGGTGCGTGCGTGCGTGTGTGTGTGTTGGTGTTTGGGTGCGTGCGTGCGTGCGTGCGTGCGTGTGTGTGTGTGTGTGTTGGGATCCGGGGAAAAAGGTGACTTTGAATGTTTGGCACCTGTGTTACCAGATGGCAACCCAAACAGACACTAGATGGCGCCAGCTGAGTAATTTCAGCTTTCAACAGGGACCTTCAGTTCCAGAAGCTAATATTATTAGTGATGTGTCCAGTCCAGCTATGGATGGAGGTAGAAAAACAAGCATATTCTAAGACATTTAGCCTGGGAATCAGTCCTTAGCTAACCATCTAAAACGTTGTTTTGACCAACATCTTCCTTTGCATATATTCCGCCTCACCACTCATTTAACCAATCATTTACCAAGCGTTAATGTTCACGGAAACATTAATTAAAATCCCGCTGAGAAGTTGTTTACAACCACATAGACAATGTTGTACATTGAGGCAGCACATCAATGTGCTGTTTTGATTAGTGTGTATGTGTAACTACTCAAACCCAGGAATGCCCCGGAGCTATTTCTGGTTGCAATAATCTCCCTGCCCTCAGACTATGCCCCCTATTTTGAGTGGGGGGGTACAAATGATACTCTCTGTCTTTCTCACAACCCCCTCTCTTCTACTCTCTTCTTTCCCCTGTGCTCTCCCTCTCCTTCTCCTTCTCTCTCTCTCTCTCTCTCTCTCTCTCTCTCTCTCTCCTTCTCCTTCTCTCTCCCTCTCCCTCTCCTTCTCCTTCTCTCTCTCTCTCTCTCTCTCTCTCTCTCTCTCTATTAGATCACCTAATGTCATGCAGCGTGGCCTATCTTCAAACACTACTGCTGATGACACTGCTCCCCGCAGCACAGTACCCCCCACCCCCAGTACCCCTACCCCCAGTACCCCCCACCCCCAGTACCCCCTACCCCCAGTACCCCCCACCCCTAGTACCCCCCACCCCCAGTACCCCCAGTACCCCCAGTATCTCCCACCCCGAGAATCCTAACCCCAGTACAGTGGCGTGCCTAACAAAGTGGTGCCAGTGAGAAGGCCGTGCCCACGGGTCTGTCCCCTCACCCTGCTCTGCTCTGCCGCGGCCTCCCCAGCCGGGCTTCCCTGCGGTCCGCTCCCACTCGGGGAGAGCTGCGGCCCGGTGATAGAGTCTGAGTGGATGCGTTCATACTGATGTGAGAAGAGGCAGGGAGGCGGTCAAATAATCCGCTGCTTAAGCAAGTGCCCTTAACCAAGGGAATGTATGCGAAAACGGTTTAATTCCACTGCAGATTCATACTCGCCTGTAGGACTCATCCATATTCACTGAAGCAACTCAGGCCTGGCAAGCCCTCGGCTTCGGTTTGGACCACCAGATCATCTCTAAAACCATGATACATACTTACTGTGCATGCTGCTCAGTGGTTAAGTCAAAAACAACATACTTGACATTTTCTATTTAAACAGCAAGACATGGATGTTGCTGTTTGACTCCTCACTGAAACCTGCCTACCTGGATGGGATGCACTGTAAGACATGGGGCCCATGTTTATTGACGTCAGCAGGGACGGAGGAAGTATATTTCGCGAGGGGGTGCTGCCTAAAATGTTGGGAGGGGGGTGAAGGGGGGGGGCTGTTAAACAAGCAATTCTGGTGACTTTTGATGGGAGAATAACATAGTGGTTAGTGCGAATGAAAAGCATGAAATGATCGGGTCTCAGGTAAAAGACACGAGGCCCACAGCCCATTTACCCGGGTGCATCGAATAACGTTGTGGTTAGTGTGAGTGGAAAACGTAGAATCCAGCAGCAGTCACACAGTTTAGCCAGTAGCCTAGATGACGCACATAGACTTCCACATACTGCCACACAAACCATCACAGCAACCCGCTGACAGGGGGAGCGGACCCCACACACACACACACACACACACACACACACACACTCCCCCCCCCCCACACCCCTCCTACGTGCCTGGATATTACTCATAAACCAGAGTGGATTTAAAACTATAGAACCTTACAAGTCTGCCAAACAGTGGGACTGGGGCCTTGTACAGTAAACGTTGTCGTGTTGTGTGTTAAAGTGCATGTGAGCTGACCGTGGCAGAGCCGTACATGGCTGAAGGTGTCAGAGGCAGGAGGCTATGAGGAGGGGATCCTCTGGGGTTGATGGGGAGCCGTGTACGGGACAGGACAGGTGAACCATGCAGCTGCTCCCCCCCCCCCCCCCCCCCCCATTCCTCCGACAAGCCCCAGCGTGACAGATGGAGCCAGAACTCTCACACATCGCGGCCCGCCGTTCACACGGTAGCTGGCTCTGGCCACGTTACGCACGTCTCTTCCTTGGCCCGTATTGTGCTGTGTTGGGTAATGTAATTTACTGTAGACCCCCGGTCTATGCACACATATGGTGACTATCAATGCCCCCCCCACCCCCCCCCCCCAGCCATCGACTACAACCCGACCACAATATTATGGGCTGTTCCCGGCTGTCCGTTATGGCGTCCTCTCTCTCTTCCTCCTCAAGCTGTTTGCTTTTTACCTTCGTCACGCTGGTAGGGATTCACACGCCAGAGAGGACCGGAGTCTGTGTGTGTGTGTGTGTGTGTGTGTCTGTGTGTGTGTGTGTGTGTGTGTGTGTGTATGGAAGAAAGGCCAAATTCTGTTAATACTTGGCTAAGTTTACATGTTCATTCACAGTTGATTATAAGGATAAACCCTTTCGTTCCAAACGCCAATGTCAGTGTCAGTGTACAGCACAGTGAGGGAGAGGAGAGGCCTCTGTACCCCGTTTCCCACCTACAAGCAGAGGGTAAGGGGTGGTACCTCACGGTGAGTATACTGTACTAGTCAGGGGAGGCTGGTGGAGGTAGAAATGTGAGGACGGGCTCATTGTAATGCATGGAATGGTATCAAACATTTGTGTCAGATTCCATTCCATGTATCACAATGAGCCCGTCCTCAGATTTCTACCTCCACCAGCCTCCACTGATGTGTGATACTGATACCGGCACTAGTAGCCTCCGGAAATACCCTACAGGCCTCTTTGAATATGTTGATCACAGCAAAATACGATGTTGTTGGTTATCTTTTAAACCAATGTGCTTTTCCATAACCTGAGTGGTTCAGTAAAGCAAACAGCCTGTATGCTGTACATGTTGGGGCAACACCAGAGTAGTAACATCGGTGAGGCTGGTGGAGGTAGAAATCGGAGG
>NC_139658.1:23323058-23333058 GCF_951799395.1 Argentina silus | reverse complement strand
GGTCTCAGGTGTGTGTTATCTCCGTCCATGCCCCTGGGAGCCATCCACAGATCTGCCAGTCAGGCAGGCTGCTGAACTGCTCTTGTAAATTACTCACTAAACAGCCCTGCCCTGGATTCTGCATTCGGAGGAAAATCAATTATTTGACCCCCCCCTTACACTTCACAGTCCATTTTCAGCATGCTGGGCACAATTACACCCCAGCAGAAAGACCAGTCTTTATGCCGTTCCCACGATGACCACCATCTTGCCGCGCTGTGCGAAGCACCGCTAATGCGCCAGTTACTTGCACTTGTGCTGCGGAGGAGCGTGCTAATGCCCCGGTTACCCACACTTTAGCCCCGCCAAGCACACAGACACAGACACAGCCGGAGAGAGCGCCGAGGAGCGCTGTCACACGCGGCTCGCCTCCGAGGGCCGGGAGGTGACGACCGTCGGGCGTCCAGCGCGCTGAGCGAAGCCCACGCTGACGGTTTGACAGCCCTAATGAAAGCTGATTACCAGGAGGCATCTATTAATTTGTCTCCTAATCATGACAAAGAGAGTCAGTGGCTAACAGCTGTGAAATGACAGCCGCCGCGAGGAAATGAGGCTCGGGGAAAGGCCGGGGACGAGGGGTTAGAGCCCGCGCAATCATTACCGCCCCGCTATTGTGTGTGCTCACTCAGAGCTTAGCCACAGGTAACTCTATATGCTAACATGGAGAGGGGACTTTAGCCCGGCCATTGTGAGGGACTTTCACTGAGGATCCCGGACGACTTTAGGGAGAGAAAGAGAAGGGGATTGGTTTGCATGGCCGGAGTAGGAAATCTTATGATCCAGGTGAGAAGCTGACAGTAACAGGTTTAAGCCCACCGCCTTTATCTGGTGAGAGCTAGGGATTTGTCACGGGACCCTCTCTCTCTCAGCTGAGTGGGGACAGGAACCAGGCGGGTGTGGACACGTCATTGGACGAGGAGGCCAGCTGACCTTTAGGCTGACCTTTAAGGCGACTGTTAAACAGCCACATGCGGAGACAAGCCATCTCACCACCAAAGCCTCTAATGCAATTAATTTACCTCAGGAAATACAGATTCCAGCCATTCCAAGTAAGGCCTGTCGACAACATATAGAATCGGATAATACTATAAATCAGGACTGTACAGTCCCCGACTAATTGACCCAACTAGAAAATAAAAAAAATAAAATCCCTTTAGATTTCATGAACTTGAATTTTAAAGCAACTTATTAATAGAGTTATCAACATTAGTGCACTAACATGAATATGCTCAAGCATGAATCTAAGGCACTAACATCTACGTTCCTCTCGTAGTGCGAACTCACACAGGATCCTCCTCCCATCATCCACAGATGGACCTGCCTTAGCGTGCCACGGTGGTGTTGAGGGAGGTCCCGTCACATGAGCCTAGACGAACTGCCTCCACTGGCTGGAGGGGCTAATGTGGTTTATAGGGCCCTGGGGAAGACCCTGGGGAAGATGATTATTGTGGCTGTCATAAGGTCTGTGGTCCTAGATCACACACAGTGTCTAACCAGCAGTGAGAATCTCTCATTCTTCTCATGATCTGCTTATTGTGCCTGTTGGCCAAGGGTTGGCCATAACATGGGCTTCAGTGTCACACACACACACACACACACACACACACACACACACACACACACACACACACACACACACACACTCACACACACACACACACACCCACACACACACACACACACACACACAGATACACACACACACACACACACACACGCAAACACACACACACACAGACACACAGACAGACCCAGATATATACATGCATGCACACGCACACACACACACAGACACACACACACACACACACACACACAGCACACACACACACACACAGCACACACACACACACTGCGCTATCTAAATACATCCATAGCCACAGACACAGTGGTGGGGTGGGGGGCTAGATTTCAGCCCTTGGCATAGGCTGGCAGGCACAGTCACCTTCCATTGTGGGCGTAATTAGGGACCTGCGGTGCCAGACGGCTGAAAAGAGGCTTTTGATGTTGTCCTCTCTTGGTGCATCGGGGGAGGGGGGGGGGACCCAAAACAAGACCCCAAACGTGTTAAGAGTCTTTGAGTAAGGAATCAGTCCAAAGGGCTTACAAATCTGACAGCAGTGAAACACAGTTTTCTCCTACTTTTAACGCTGTGAGTACAAGTGATGCCGTGAAACATATATTTTTGCTTGGAGAGCTGTCGTAAGCTGTGACTTGCCGGGTCTTTAGGAGACCACGCAAGCTGCCCTGACCCGTCACAAGGTTGCCAGTAGGCGGCTCGAACTCCCAAATAAGACAGTGTGTGTCTGCCCTTCTCACGCCAGAGTGGCAAAAATGGTTTTGAGTTCAAGCAAGTGTGTGTCGATAATTGTATGACCAATCGGCAATCCATCTACCATGCCACATTCATCTCTTGCTTGGGACAATCACTCATGTTTTTTCAACATCCCTGTAATGTGATTAGAATAGGCTTACAAATAATCAGTCTTTCAACAGTCTGTTAGATTAAACCCTTAAATCACTCTCCCTTTCATAGAGGGAATCACTCCTTTGGGAAATGAGTGACCATTGTACTGTATGCATAGCATATCCACATGTTAGGAATAATGAGATTGCAAAATACTGTAGAATACCATGAAATATAATGTTGATTGTATTGTAGTATTCTGTACATTGTGTTGTGATTTTACTATTATATCATCATAATCTTTCCTTGGTGGAAATTGAAATACATAGTCATATTAATAAACTGAAATCTACTCAGGTAAATATTTTTATAAGTTGATTTCCTAAGACATCCCTAAGACATCGACTGCCAGATCGGAGACCTCTTCTGCTAGACTTTGGAACGACCTGCTTGAGGATGTGAAGCTGCAAAACCAGTGTCTTCTTTTGAAAGACTTGCTTTTACCTTGAAACTGTGTGAAACTTTCTGTTTGTTTTTTCATTTGTTAGTTTTGTTAGTTTTGTTTTCTCTCTCCTTCATTGTTTTATGCTTAATTATGTTCATTGTTTTTGTTTACCTGTGCATGTAAACGCTTTGCAACTTTTTTAGGGTTAGAAAATAAAGTTTATTATTACTATTATTACTATTATTATTATTGTTATTGTACTAGATTCTAACGTTCATAGATGTTTCATACAAAGAGCATGAGCCAGAGAACATTAAATGAGGTAGGTAAGAGAGGGCAGAGGTAAGATAATAGGTAATAATAAATAATAATAGTAATATGGGGGTAAAATGTAACATTTCTCTATGATGTATTTGCCTTGTAATAGTTCTATACGTTCACAGTGTTATTAAAGCCTCATTTGATTAATTCTCACTTGACCGTTCTTGCTCTAGTCAACCCAAACTCAACGATTCTTTGCACATTGTGTCAATTAAATTACTGGGAGTCAGATTAGTAATATTAACATATACTTTGTTATTAACAATACGTCGCCAAATTCTCTTCATATTGTAGCTGCCATCCTACAGTATGAGGCTCTACAGGGTGCGTGAGGAAGAGGCTGCAGAGCCGGGACACAACATGAGAAACAAGGCAGAACATTTGGTTTGGCGTCGTATGAATTAATCAGTCAAAAGCGGCGGACATGTTGAGCAAACAGTCATCTGAGTCTCCACTGAGACGCTGACGAGGCCCGTGATTCAATTAGAGAGCTCTGGAAGACGTGACCAACAAGTCCTTTAGCCCGGGAGGGGGGACAACAATCCCAGCTGGCCTCTCCACAGCGGCCCAATAGAGACTGACAGGCGTTTCACACTGTACCTTCTAGAAGCTTCTCAGCACAACGCTAACGCTTTGATTACTGAGGGGAGCAGCAGCTGCATATGCTCGCCTGTTTGAAATTGAATAAGATCAGGCCTAATCACTAGTTCATTATATGAAAATATAAATAGATAAGCATAATGATCTGTAGAAAATAAATTAAAACCAGGTGTGTAGTTACAGTATTGTTAACAGAACACATTTTTAGATCATGCATGAACAATATGTTTTGGATTTATGTTTCATTATTATAATTATTATAAATACATAGTATATTTTTTAATGAATTATCATTACAGGTATTATTACAGCATATAATAATATTTTCACATATCCACTTTCTAAGCATTTTGATATTTTAACATACACATATCATCCATTGTACAACAAAACAAATATCTTACGCTACTTTTGACTGAGACCTCTTGTGCATTTCCCTTTTACTGCCATGACATCTGTTATCAAATTCAAAAATATCTTCATACTGAACAAATAACTGTTCTCTGTAAATTGATTAACATTGCGGTACACAGCTGTGCTGCTGGCAAGTGTTCGCAAGAGGTAACGTAGCCATTTCCTGATGCGCCATTTCTCTCAAGTGCACAGTAAAACACTCTTAATCTCTGTTTCCATAGCAGCCACACATCGCTGTCTCAGTGCAACCCTGCATCTGTAGCTGAAATTTGAGAACGCATTTAACTGTATTAATGAGATAATTACAATAGCATACTTGCTGGCTGCTGGTAAACAGTGGCCTGTGAGGTCTATTTACATAACTTAATGACATGGGACTTGAAAGGTATTAAGGTCCCCGGCTTATTGACACATTTTCATAACCTGAGAAAAAAAAACCCTGTTATATGATTGTTCAGGACGGTGATAAATCTGGGTTTAGTTTGTTGAATATAGATTTAGTCTTACAATTAATATCAAAGTAGTTGTGTATCATTTGTGTACATATATATATATATATATATATATATATATATATATATATATATATATATATATATATATATAGACAGTATATCACTGTTTTATATTGTGATGTTGGATCGCAGAATGATGGAATGTAGAGCTGGGTTTGGTGTGTGTGTGTGTGTGTGTGTGTGTGTGTGTGTGTGTCTGTGTCTGTGTCTGTGTCTGTGTGTATCTGTGTGTGTGTGTGTGTGTGTGTGTGTGTGTGTGCGTGCGCGTCAGTGTGTGTGACTAGGGCTCCATGCTGAGTCCCCTGGTGCTGCCCCCCCCCACCCCCCACCCCCCCACACCCGCTCATCTGAGAGACGAGCCTCACCTCCCCTGCTAAGTTTGCAAAGTCCAATTTTCAGCTAATACGTGGGTCACGGCAGCGGGGGCAGAGGCCCTAGTAGGACATAATGGCTGCAGGATTGTAAATATTGGTTTTAGGGAGACATAATGGACGGCAGGCGGAGGGAAATTTCCATTGAGTATGTGGAGGCACCACTGGAGACCCAGAGTGCAGTGGAATAGATTTTCCATTCTAGTGTGTCACATTAGATTTTCGGAGGTGCTCGGTGGCAGGTACATGTCATTAGTAACACTTTAGCGCGGTAATGAACCTTTTTATTTATCCGCTGCTCCTCTCATGAATGAATAAGGAGCTGCTCTCCAGCTGGGCCCGGCGGTGAGAAGGGAGGGCCCGGTGGTGAGGAGGGAGGGAGAGGGAGAGGAGGAGGGAGGGAGACAGAGGGAGAGGAGGGAGAGGAGGAGAGGAGACAGAGGAGGAGACAGAGGGAGAGGAGGGAGAGGAGGAGAGGAGGGAGAGGAGGGAGTGGAGGGAGAGGAGGAGACAGAGGGAGAGGAGGGAGAGGAGGAGACAGAGGGAGCGGAGGGAGACAGAGGGAGAGGACGAACAGAGGGAGAGGAGGGAGAGGGAGCGGAGGAGACAGAGGGAGAGGAGGAGACAGTGGGAGAGGAGGTAGAGGAGGAGAGAGGGAGAGGAGGGAGAGGAGGAGACAGAGGGAGAGGAGGGAGACAGAGGGAGAGGACGAACAGAGGGAGAGGAGGGAGAGGGAGCGGAGGAGACAGAGGGAGAGGAGGAGACAGAGGGAGAGGAGGAGACAGAGAGGAGGGAGAGGAGGAGACAGTGGGAGAGGAGGGAGAGGAGGAGAGGAGGGAGAGGAGGAGGGAAAGGGAGCAGAGGAGACAGAGGGAGAGGAGGAGAAAGAGGGAGAGGAGGAGACAGAGGGAGCGGAGGGAGAGGAGGAGACAGAGGGAGAGGAGGAGACAGAGGGAGAGGAGACAGAGGAGGAGACAGAGGGAGAGGAGGGAGAGGAGGAGACAGAGGGAGAGGAGGGAGAGGAGGAGACAGAGGCAGCCCCGGCCTGAAACACTAGGGAGGCCACTAAGGACTCTAGGGACTGTTAGGGTGGGTTGAGCAATCCACACACACACACACACACACACACACACAAACACACACACACACACACACACACAGAAAAGCATGCACGCACGCATGCACACACACACACACACACACAGACGGACACACACACACACACACACACATAAACGCACACACACATGCACACACACACACACACACACACACACACACACACACACATAAACGCACGCACACATGTACACACACACACACACACACGCACACATAAACACACACAAGCACACACACACACACACACACACACACACACACACACACACACACACACACACACACACACAATCTTCACCTCTGTTCCCTGGGGTACTGATCTGACACTCTATTTACACACACATTTACACACACATTTACACACTCCTGCCCTCCTTTATAAACCTGACAGGCACTTAAGCAACACATTACTCAGAGCAGCGCGAGCCTCAAGGCAGAGTAACCAAACTGTCCATTTACTGTCATCATTGTCTCTGTGTTCATTCACAGAACTGCCACACACACACACACACACACAACTGGCACATGCACCCCACACACACACACACACACACACACACACACACACACACACACACACACACACACACACACACACACACACACACACACACACACACACACACACACTTATATACACACACACACAGAACTGGCACATGCACCACACACAAAATATTTATGAGAACATTAGAACATTTATTAGAATATTAAAAGTTCAGATGATTATAACATTGTTGACTTTTTTTTATTTTTATTTTTTTTAATTTAATTTCAAACTAGTGGAATTTACCAGATTTTTCATCAGTGACAAACATCCATACAAAGGTGCCTTAGTTTGCACATAAAAAATAAAGAAATAAACAATTCTGTGCAGAGGCGATGGTTAGGAGGAGCTGTGACATTGACAGGCCACACCAACTGACCCCATGTAATGTCCCTGACACGCTGCCTCTCTGGCTGCCAACGCACAACACCAATGTGTCTCACTCTCCATTGGTTTGTGTTGGGGAGGCTGGTGGAGGTAGAAATCGGAGGACAGGCTCATTGTAATGGATGGGATGGAATGAGGAATGGTATGAAACAACACACCGTACATAAATGGCCACTCCACCAGCCTCCCCTGCTGTACAGATGGACCTCAGTCTCTGCGGTACATCCCACGCGGCCCAGCTCCGGCCCGGCGCATTGAAGCGGTCAGATGCTGGCCGCCGGCCGGCCCCCTGTCACCCTCAGCGTCCTCAGTGTTCATTTCCCTTTCATCTTCAGTGTGAAATCGCTGCCGGTGCGGTGCTGACCCCGGCATTAAGAGGTCAACTATTGAAATCTGATGTGCGCCTCTCTGGCTGAGGGAGTCTAACAGATGGAGGGGAAAAGGGCAGGAGGGGAGGAGGGGGGAGGGAGGAGGAGGGAGGGAGGAGGGGGGAGGGAGGAGGAGGGAGGAGAGAGGGGGGGGGGCTGGGGAGGTTTATAAGCTCTTTAGAGACATCACTGTCTCCCCTCTCTGGAGAGGACTGACCACATGGTCAGAAGGGCAGTGAAGGGGAAGCAGACTATTAGGATGGGGATGGGGATGAGGATGGGGATGGGGATGGGGATGGGGATGGGGATGGAGATGGAGATGGAGATGGGGATGGGGATGGGGATGGGGATGGAGATGGGGATGGGGATGGGGATGGAGATGGAGATGGGGATGGGGATGGGGATGGGGATGGGGATGGGGATGGAGATGGAGATGGGGATGGGGATGGGCATGGGGATGGGGATGGGGATGGGCATGGGCATGGGCATGGGCACTGTGTTCCTTGCCAACAGGGATGTGTCCAAGCTTGAGAATCTAGTGACACATTAATAGAGATAGTCTAGGACCATCATATTAATAGAGATAGTCTAGGACCATCATATTAATAGAGATAGTCTAGGACCATCATATTAATAGAGATAGCCTAGGACCATCATATCAATAGAGATAGCCTAGGACCATCATATTAATAGAGATAGTCTAGGACCATCATATCAATAGAGATAGTCTAGGACCATCATATTAATAGAGATAGCCTAGGACCATCATATCAATAGAGATAGCAAAGTCCCTCTATGTGAATAACATTGTTTACGATGGAGGGAAATGCTTTCCAAAACCAGATAACAGGAAAGGGTTTCAATCAAATCATATCTCCCTGCCAACCCTAAAAAACAGTCCTGAAACAGAAAAGGCATTGTTGGGCAAGTTATTTTTTTTCCCAAAATAAAACCATAAAGTTTGTGCGCATGTGCCCCAAGTTTTAAATTTACATTCAATTTAACAGTCAGCCTCAGCATGATTTCTCTCAGGAAGCATTTATATGATATAAACGTCACATCAGTGAGAGGTCTTGTCTCGTATTTCCCATCGGCTAGACTTTCATCCCTCTCCCTTCCCCAGACCACCTCCAGCCCCCCGCTGCCCAAATAACGCTCTCCACTTTCAACCACCCCACTCTCTCTGTCGAGTTCAGAACGTACCGAAACTTTGGATCTCCAACACAAACATCTTTTATTCAAAGGGTGCCCGTAATCACAAATAAATAGCATTTCTTGCAATGAGCGCAGAGCTGGAGGAAAGAGAGAGAGAGAGAGAGAGGGAGGGAGAGAGAGATGGAGAGAGAGAGAGAGAGAGAGAGAGAGGAGCCTATCTCAGGAGCTGATAACTAGGAGATATGATTCCCCCGATAAGGAGCCGTAATTTGGCTTTTAGAGATAGCTGCAGGGGCCGCTGGGCTGGGCTCCGGTGATTTCCTCTGTGTACGGGAGGGTGTGTGTGTGTGTGTGTGTGTGTGTTTTTTTGCCACATTTGTTATCTCTGGCGTTGAAGAGCTTTTCATCTCAGATGATTTTCACTCCTTTTTTTTTTTTTTTTATGTATTTTCCCCCCAGAAGGTGAGATCACAAACCCACAGAAGGCAGAGTGGCATGTTTTAAAGCGATGGACAAAATACAAATATTTGAAAATGTATTTCATGGTAATTATGTCAAGTTTCATGGCCCTGGCACAGAACTGAGGCACAGTCTGGATGCCTTAATTTGTATAGAAATTGTAATCATTTGTTCATTTCAAGGTGAAAATTGCATTTTTTAATTTAAATTGTATCCTGCGTGATAGGCTATTATCTAGAAAAATTGTCTCTGTGTATGGCGGTCTATGCCCTGCGTCACGCCTGTTAAGAGCCCACTTCTCCTGAGAAAGGGCTTATGTATGGATCTCCTGACTGAATGCATCAAGTTTGTTCTTCACTTAGAGGCCACTGTCTGTACTCATTTCCATTTTGGTTATTAATATTAATTAGTCTATGAGCAGATTTTAAATGTAAATCGAGCCGGGCTTCAGAGCGATTCTTATCTCGCTCACGATCTCTTAGATTTACAACTTGGTCCTTTTTTCCTCCTCTCCTTTCAAAACTCCTTTAGGGGAGAGGTGTGTGTGTGTGTGTGTGTGTGTTTGAGTGTGTGTGTGTGTGTGTGTGTGCGTGTGTGTGTGTGCATGTTTGAGTGTGTGTGTGTGTGTGTGTGTGTGTGTGTGCGTGTGTGTGTGTGTGTGTGCGTGTGTGTGTGTGTGTGTGCATGTTTGAGTGTGTGTGTGTGTGTGTGTGTGTGTGTGTGTGTGTGCGTGCGTGTGCGCGCGCGTGTATGTTCAAAGTACGACACAAGGTTGAGACAATACTTCATGCTCTCAGATGAGATTGTTTTTACAATGAAGAATTACTCTTTCACCTTCTTACTTTTTAAC
>NC_139658.1:23310750-23312858 GCF_951799395.1 Argentina silus | reverse complement strand
CACACACACACACACACACACACGGATGTACACACACACACACACACACACACACACACGGATGTACGCACACACACAGACGCACGCACACACACACACAGACACACACACACACACACACACACACACGCACACAGAACATGTGACATGTATCCATAAGAGGGAGATTCATGGCCCTCCGCATGCCTGACACATGTGATGCACCCATGTGGACCGGAGCTGAGCTGCACAAGTTCTGAGGAAGTAGGGAACATCCCCTGCTGTGCTGTGGCGGCCATGTTAGGGAGGAGGGGGGTGGGGGGTCCAGGAAGACAGCTGGAGGGGTGGGCCACATTTAGTCATCAGTTAATTGGAGGCTTGATTAGATAGCTTCCTTATTTAAACACATGAAACGAACCGCTGGCCAACAAGCAGGCTTCAAACTGATATCAGTCCAATTACTATTCATGGCTTCCACCAGTTCCTCAACAGAGATGACCCCTTTTCATGGACGGACAATTATGGGGGGGGTTTTCTTTCTCTTTTTTTTTCATGGAAATGAAGAAGTTTTGCGGCCATTTTGAAACGAGAGAGAGAGAGAGAGAGAGAGAGAGAGTATTATTGTCTGGGAGGTTGTATATCCTTGAGATGCCCTTCCTGAGAGCACTTGGATAATGTTGGCTAAACTTTCGCCGGGGGGGGGGGGTACTATAAGCTCCTCAGGTCGGCCGGTTCATATTAGCGATCGGTTGTGTTCTTCTGCTTTCACACAGCGGAAATAAAAAATCAATGCCACTTCACCATGGCGACCGTCTTATCTGATAGGGGTGGAGATAAGGTGATAATCTGGAGCACGAGCTGAGAGGCCTGGTGTCAAACACAACCTCCACAGACCTGTGGTGACTTTAGCACTCACACACACACACACACACACACACACGCACACACACACACACACACACACACACACACACACACACACACATACACATACACACGCACACAGACAAGCACACACACACACACACACACCACTCAACACACACTTAACACCCTCACTCCCTTTCAGAGAAGTCCTCCCCTAAACCCCTCCCTCCCTCCCTCCCTCCTCCTCCTCCCCCCCCCCCCTCTCCCTCTGCCTCCGTAGAGAGTCCTCGGTGGCCTCCCTCCCTCCCTCCCTCCCTCCCCTCCCCCCCCCCCCCCTCCGTAGAGAGTCCTCGGTGGCCTAGTATTTCGTTTGTTGTTTGACTTTGTGTGAGTGCTGGTTGAGGAGATAATGTGAGCCAGGACCCAGTTTAAAGGACACTGCTCCAGGGCCTCCCTCTCTCTCTACAGATAGATTACTTTATAAATAATAATAAAAAAGTAATTAATTCTCTCAACTTCTGAGCCCTCCGGCCTGAGGCAAAATGAATGGAGAACTGTAAATTGATACAATGTGCATCCTTTCAGATAAATAAATAGAGCATTTGAGACACAAAAAGAGGTTCTTTCATACCCTGCTAATTTCCTGAACAGTCAAATTACATTTTTTTGTCTGCGTAAATGTTTGACGAGTCTTTGCTCTTTGTTGGTTTCCTTCCTGAATGAAATATCTCCAACAGAGCAGGGAGAAAGCTGTCTGACTGAAGACCGTGTTTTCTTAGGCGAGGACAAATAGCAAATAAACAACAATTTTCTGAAAGTACTTCCTCCTATCCCAATGATTCAGATATCTTTATGTCGTTTGTCATATTGTCTTTCATTTCATTAATTTACTTCCATTCACTATCTTAACAAAATACCTATAACAAATAACAAAGTACTTATAACATTGTATGATTGTTACAATGATTATCAGCAACATTGTATGTATTTAAATTCACACATTGTGTATCCCTCCTACGGTATAGGGACACTCAAGGTTAAAGTATAGGGACACTAAAGGTAAAGTATAGGGACACTAAAGGTAAAGTATAGGGACACTAAAGGGAAACTACAGTGTATCTGACCTTCACCTGCACCTGCCCACAGTAACAGTCAGTGACTGAAGAACTTGTGAGGGAAAGAAAAAACGTCCAGTACACATTTCAAATATTTCACGAGAAAAAAGTCTTTACTTTGGAAAAGAAAATGGAGGAAAACGATAA
>NC_139658.1:23300750-23305750 GCF_951799395.1 Argentina silus | reverse complement strand
CCAGCCCTGCCCTGCCTGAACCCTGTGACCCCATGACCCCTGACCCCTCACAGATAGGTCACACAGTGCATGCCTCAACTTCACCTGCCCCCCCAACACTCACAAGCCCTGCTCCAACAGGTGGAAGCGGAGAGACTGTATAGAAGAATACAGTAATAATAGTAATAATAATAATAATATAATAATATAATATAATTAGATCATTATAACTGTATTATGAATATTATTAGTAGTGGTACTATTATTGTCATTATTATTGTTAGTAGTAGTAGTATTGTCATTATTATTAATATTATTATATTAAATTATTATTTAATAACATTATTCAATAGAAGGCGCACACAATATAATCAAATCTCATATGTAGGAAAATATAATACCATAAATCTATGAAATAAAAACTTCTTGAGCATGTTTCACAGTGTCTGCCTGTGTGTAATTGGTATTCAAGATAGGATCGATGTGTGTGCCTATACTTTAATAAAGGCAATACCATTCTGCATCTTATAGGCATTTGTGACTGTGTGGGACACACAGCGTGTGAATCGGTCTCAGTCATTTCCTACTTAAATCCCCATCTTCTAGGATTTACTGAAATTTATATTGGCTGGCTTATATTTACTATTTATCAGGATGCAGCAGCTCACTTTCTGCAGGAAATATCTCTCACCCGCACACAAACACCCTTGCATTTAAATAGCATTTTTATTGTCCGCAATAGCCTTTCATCTGGGCGTAGGGAGGAGAGATGGCTCTCCAGGGGGAGAGAGAGAAGGAGAGAGAAAGAGAGAGCGCGGGAGAGAGGGAGAGATAGAGAGTGGGAGAGAGAGAGAGAAAGAGAGAGAGAGAGAGAGGGAGAGATAGAGAGTGAAAAGGACAGAAAGACAGACACACTATCGGCAAGAGATGCCAGAAGAAGGGAAGAGGACGTGAAAAGGTTGGTAGGTGAAAAAATAGATTATAAATAAATAAAACCACAACGCATTTCTTTGAAATGGTGGAGTGAGAGCATATTGGCTTGCCTTAGCACTGCTCTGGGCGGGCAGGAGATTGAGCTTAAGGAACACAGGCAGGGATCCAGCCTCAGAGAGACCACAAATTGGTTAACAGAGTTTACCCAAAGCCTGTTTGGGCAAGTTAAAACCGTTGACCTTAAAAAAGGGCCACACTCACGCCACCTCGAGCAACACCCAATCGTATTAATGTACAGTAGATACCGTGGTACGATATACATGTTTTCTTTGTTTTACTTCACATCTTACAGTGTCTGACTGACAAACGTTTCGTTTAAGACTGTTTCTGGATATTTTAACCTTTTTTAGGCTACAGTGGGTGAGGAATGAATGTTGGTGTTGGTTAACCCAATATTATTCTAGTAGCCAGATTGATGGAGCTTGATCAAGTCATAAAAATGTCATAGAGGGTGAACCCAGTCTAAGACCCATATGTGTGTATACCAGGGGAGGCTGGTGGAGGTAGAAATTGGAAGACGGGCTCATCGTAAAGCATGGAATGGAATGATGCTTTAAGATGAGCCCGTCCTCCAATTTCGTTCATATAAATACGATTGGGTGTTGCTCGAGGTGGCGTCAGTGCGGCCCCTTTTTTAAGGTCAACGGTTTTAACTTCCCCACACAGGCTTTGGGTAAACTCTGTTAACCAATTTGCGGTCTCTCTGAGGCTGGATCCCTGCCTGTTCGCTGCCCCTCCTCATTCCATTCCATGCGTTACCACGAGCCCGTCCTCCGATTTCTACCTCCCACCAGCCCCCCCCTGTTACATACTGTCGTATACGTTTGTGACACAAGGAATGTTTCCTCAGAGTTCAAAAGTGTTACAGGCACACTCCAAAAACCCGTAATAATCTATGCAGAAACATTTAGCCAGTGGATATGATTTTCAGTCCCTTGATTTTCTTGGCAGCTGCCAACAGCAGGTCTCGTTTTCTCTTGCCTTTCTAAAAGCCTCTTACATCTTTTTTTATACTTGCCAAATTGAAACAGTATTTGTTTTAATGGGAGTTCTAATTAACCAGGATGTATTCCCCCTCTTGCTCTGCGAGAGGCGCAGCTATGAATGCAGGCTATGTGTTCATCCCCTTTGATTTGTTGTCAGCAGAGCTTGCCAGTTGACATGGTGCCCAGCAGAGGCTTAATGCCCAAGTTTTAATAATGTGGGGGACTACATGAATCTCCCTCCCTCATTGGTATTCAGGTGGAGAGTGTCTTGTTAGAAGTCAGAGAGGGAGCCGGAATGGAGCCAGAGCTCTCTAGATTGTTCCGTTCATTTTCCCTTCTCTCTCTTTCTCTCTCTCTTTCTCTTTCTCCCTCTCTCTCTCTCTCTCTCTCTCCCTCTCTCTCTCTCTCCCTCCCTCTCTCTCTCTCCCTCCCTCTCTCTCTCTCTCTCCCTCCCTCTCTCTCTTTCTCCCTCTCTCCCTCCCTCTCTCTCTCTCTCTCTCTCTCTCCCTCCCTCTCTCTCTCTCTCTCTCTCCCTCCCTCCCTCTCTCTCTCTCTCTCTCCCTCCCTCTCTCTCTCTCCCTCTCTCTCCCTCTCTCTCTCTCTTTCTCTCCCTCTCTCTCTCTCTCTCTCTCTCTCTCTCTCTCTCTCTCTTTTTGGCAACAGCAAGTGCCGGCTTCTTAAATATAATTCATCCCCGTTTTTCTTTTTTTTTCTTTTTTAAAGCAGCAGCGTCTGTGCCACGCTAATGGAAGAGTGGCAGCGCGGTGCGGAGTCTCCCCTGGCTTATCTCTGTCAGACAGTTGTGGGGAGTCGCTCGCGAGCCTGGTGTCAGCGCACGGTGCTGCGGAGCGCAGCGCGGGCAGGCAGGCCTGGGGACACGGATCAAAGGGAGGCAGGGGTGAGAGCCGCTCTGCCTCTGATCCCTGTGTGTGTGTGAGTGTGTGTGTGTGTGCGTGTGTGTGTGCGGGTGTGTGTGTGTGTGTGTGTGTGTGTGTGTGTGTGTGTGTGTGTGTGTGTGTGTGTGTGTGTGTGTATATGTGGAGGCCCAGCCCACTCCCACAGCCCACAGGCCATCCTCACACACACACACACACACACACACACACACACACACACACACACACACACACACACACTCACACACACACACACACACACACACACACACACACCATCCACACGTCCCTCTCATTCCAAAACACACATCACTTCTATAACACTGTCAAGGAGGAAGCTAACGAACAAGTGCCTTCCGTACTCGAAATAGGCAATATTCATCAATATTATTGATTAACAACATTCCACAGGACAGTCTCCTCAGTTTTCTCCTCAATATTCATCAATATCATTGATTAACAACATTCCACAGGCCAGTCTCCTCAGCGTGTGTTCCTTGGTGGCCAGCTAACTGCCTGATATCCATTTCCGCCATTTGGAATTAACGAGGTGGCATAAAACTCAAAAACCCAAATATTCTCATTTAATGAGGAGTGTTAGTTTCACAGCATGCATTCCTTGACATTCCTTCTTCCTAATGGATTATATTAATCTAATTCCCTGAATGAATCGGTCAAGGGGATCCGTTTTCAACCTCTATAACCTCTCATTACCTCTAATGGGCTCTATGACTGTCGCAGGCGACATACGACAGACATGTAGCGTGTTGGATTCCCAAACATGTATATGTATAAGTAGCATGTAGCGTGATCAACCGCTCAGTAACTACTGCACATCCTCCGTCTGGCTGCTCTCTCCACACCTCAACCGTGGATTTTTCCGTCATGGACTTTTTGATTTTCTGTCATGTTTTGGGCCTCTTCATTCCGAAACCTTGCAATGCCTCGTGTCCTGCTCCCACCTCAACCTCCATATCCCTGGGATTTGTCTTAAACACTTTGCGATGTTTGTATTTAATCACAGAGGGCTTCCTCCCTTGTAAGGCTAAACGTCTTTCAGCTTCCCGCCTCTCCGGGGCTCTGGGAGCTGCTGTTTCCTCTGCGCTCCCAGCAGGTGTCCTCGTCAGGCAGCACAGAGGAATGTGAGCCCTCCTCCTGCCAAAGAACACAGCTCCCAAGAACCTTCAGCTTCAAAGGCTAATTTGGAGAGACTTAATAGTGGGCATTGAGTTTCCTATTAATTGGTGTTGTTTTTTAGGGAGGTTTAGAGCACTGCAATTTGGTTATATATATATATATATATATATATATATATATATATACATATACACCCTGCTCATATATTTATTATAAAACATGATATATATATATATATATATATAATTGTGGGTGTTTTTTTCACATTTGAGCGGGGTAAATTCAATGTAACTTGTTTTTTATTTGATCAAAAGTGCAGTATGTTTTGTGTGTTATTTTATCCTCATAACCACATTCAATAGTATTTTTGTTATTTTCTGGACATTAAGGCGCAGTAAACAGAAGTAGGTCTTTGGAGACGTTGCTTCACTATGGCTTTGCTCAGCTGTAGGAAAACCAGTTGTTATCTCCTCCAGATAGCATCGTTCCTCATGTTCTGGTTAGTTAAAGGATGTGACAGATATCAACAATGTCAAGGCAGGCATTTAAAGGGTCATCGAGACAACACAACAATTTCCAAACATCTTGTTACACAAATACACAAAAAACAAACTTCTGGAAATAGTTGCCGGCAGAGAGAAATCACCTCAGGTCTTCAGGCCAAGAGATGTCCGAGATGATTGACACACAAAAATCTTCTCCATCAGAAAAGCAATAATAATGTTTTCGCTGCTCCCTGGTGTTTCTGCTCCTCCCTAACCCTCACCTCCTCTCCCTCTATCCAACACCTGCTGTGCCCCCAAATGAAACAAGACCACCACCACAGCTCTCACACCAGCACTCAGCCCGTACCCCTGGCCCAGCCGAGCACAGCTTAGCCCACCCCGCCGCCCACTCACATCTCCAGCCGGCCAAACCTATATCCCACGACCATAACAACCACCGCGCCGGCAAGGATGGCGTTTTGCGCCGGCCGTAATGGGAAAACGTGCGCTGTCGGGAAAGGTAA
>NC_139658.1:23293250-23298250 GCF_951799395.1 Argentina silus | reverse complement strand
AGGGCAGAGAGGAGAGGAGGGGGCCATGGAAGGCAGAGAGGAGGGGGCCATGGAGGGCAGAGAGGAGGGGGCCATAGAGGGCAGAGAGGAGAGGAGGAGAAGGCAACATGACTGGGGGGGTGGGGGGGGGCAACAAGACTGGGTGTGTGTCAGTGTGTGTGTGTGGGGGGGGGGGGGGGGCAGGGGTTGGCATGGAGGGCAACAGGGATGTGTACAGTCCCACAGATCCACAGCTTCCCCTATAGAAGCCTACAGCAGCTCTCTACCAAGCTCTCTCCTACACACACACACACACACACACACACACACACACACACACACACACACACGTGGTTCACAGCAGGCAGAGAGCCTAAGACAACTGTCTTCCAAGAAGACTGGAATCACACAGAGTAATAAGGTCTAACAAACTCAAAACAATTACTTTCAGAAGATTAAGGGCCTACATTTATAAGCTTTAGCTAATTATTTCATTCACATGTGTTCCTACTGTTCAGAGTAGGATTTCCCACGTCCCAGGAAAGTCGAAACTGCTGTTTGGAGCAGATGTGCCACTATCAAGATCAATTTTAATTTGTTGATGTTAATCCAATTGTTTAACAATTGTAGCAATTTAAAACGAGCCAATGAAAACCTAGGGATTTAGAGGCAAGTATAAAAGACCCTGGTTAGACGTAGTACTTTGCTATTTTTCTAATGAAGTGGTATTTCAACGAATTGCAATTACATACAGCGCAGCGTTTAAACCTTGGGTCTCCGAGTCATTGGAATGTTTAGACGGCAGCGCCATGTTGATGAACTGTACCCAACACATGAAATCATATCCAGGTATCAAAACAAAAAAAGGGGGAGGAGTCTTGTGCCCCCTGCCCTAGGACTGACCTGTGGGGAGAGTCCGTTGCTGACCTGGTTCATGTGGTTGCCGGAAGCTGATTGGCTCATGAAGGTGTCCGAGTAGCTGGAGAAGCCGTGGCGATTGGACGAGAGGCCGTAGGCGGAGCCTCCGTCGGTGCTGAGCCCGCCCTGATGCATGGAGGACGGGGGGAGGGGCTGGGGCCGGTGCAACGTACTGCTGCCATCTGACCAGGACAACAACAACAACAACAACATCAACAACAACAACATCAACAACAACAACAACATCAACAACAACATCAACATCAACATCAACAACAACAACAACAACATCAACATCAACATCAACAGCATCAACAACAACATCAACAACAACAACATAATCAACAACAACAACAACATCATCAACATCAACAACAACAACAACAACAACAACAACAACAACAACAACAACAACAACAACACAGAGCCTGGTGGGGTGGTGAAACAGAAAAACCAGAAACCAAATATATACTGGACTAAAACAGATCCTCATCAGGTATACCTCAGTCTCTAGAGACTTAAAACCAGCATTCAACAACCGCACTGTCAGACCATCCGAGGATTGTTTTATATTACAGGAATACATCTTTATTTTAAATATTCACTGAGAGAATGTAAACATTGCAAGTAAAAGAACTAAAAGAGGTTTTAGGTGGTGGTCTGCTCCTGACACATGCTGTGACCCGTTTAGAAGTCCTGGATGTAGCTCTTGTAATTGGTAACAGACTCAGCCGAAGCCTTAAGCTGTTTGTCTGTCATCGTACAACAAAGGCTGAGCTGTATAGCTAACTACTGGCTGTGTGCATCCGTTCTGTGGCACACAGCTCATAATGTATATGATACAGGATGATTTGAACATACTCATAACATGAAGCAGATCACAGATAGCATGAAGCATACCACAGATAGTTGTAGCCTAAGAACTATGACTAGATTAGATTAAACCCCTTTTTCTATACAAAATGTTCAGTCTAAAACCGGGCCTTTGTAGTTGGCAGATATAAAGACATGTGAAAAACATGTGAAAGACTGTGAAAGACATGTGGAAAACATGTGAAGAGTTGAAAACATGTGAAATACATCTGAAAGACGTGAAATAATGCTAAAGACATGTGAAATACATGTAAAAGACATGTAAAAGACATGTAAAAGACATGTGAAAGACGTGTGAAAGACATGTGAAAGACATGTGAAAGACGTGTGAAAGACATGTGAAAGACATGTGAAAGAGAGGTGGTAGAGCAGCGGCCCAGTGGGTGTCTTACCCTGTGACAGCGTGGTGCCGTAGCTGGCCTCGGGGAGCTGGTACGTGGGTAAGGTTGGCATCCCGGCGGACGGGAACCCTCCAGGTAACAGGTGGTTGAAGGCTGC
This sequence comes from Argentina silus, assembly GCF_951799395.1. NCBI lineage: Eukaryota > Metazoa > Chordata > Actinopteri > Argentiniformes > Argentinidae > Argentina > Argentina silus. Next base: position 23,295,982 of record NC_139658.1, on the reverse strand, counting down.
CAGCTGATTGGCCCCTGCCTGCTTGCGCCACCTGGCTCTTCTGTTGCTGAACCACACCTGGAGATGAAGACGAGGGTTAGTAAGAAGACAAGAGGAAGAACGACAGAACTAGTGACAGAGAGAGAGGGGGAGGGGGGGGAGAAAGAGAGAGGGGGGAAAGAGAAAGAGAGAGAGAGGGGAGGAGAGAGAGAGAAAGAGAGAGAGAGAGGGGAGGGGGGGAACAGACAGAGACTTCCTTCCTACATGATAACCCCTCTCTAAAACAAGGCCCTCTTCAACTCTCAGCAGCCATATTGTGCACACAGCCCCCTAGAATAATGACTGGTTTGCCTTCCACTCTCTCTACAACACAATGAACCCATTATCAATTGGATATTGGATTCCAGAATGCTCGGGATAAATGGAAGCCCCTGGTCCTGCTGCCACCTGTGATTAATCTGCCTGCTGCCGAGAGTGGTGGAGGTGGAGGAGGAGAAACTAGAGGCTAGTCCCTGTGGGAGCTGCCTTGGAGGCCCTGTTGTTCTTCTTAAGTGGCTGAGGCTGTGATCTATGTAAACAGGCCGCCCTAAGCCCCCTTCAGAGGGGAGAAGTCATTAAGGGGTCAGAGGTAGGCCGCAAGACTCCGCATCAGACATCTCAAGTATGTTTGAACCTATTAGACACTGGGAGGGAGGCCATAGGGAATGCCACCGCCGCAGTGCTTGTGTACAGGCGAGTATGCAGGAGCGCGCACACACACACACACAGTCAAACACACACACACACACACACACACACACACACACACACACACAGTCAAACACACACACACACACACACACACACACACACACACACACACACACACACACACACACAGTCAAACACAAAGCCCATACAGTAAACTATTTCAAACCGGTAGGGAAAATGGATGAAGTTGGCAGTTGATTTGAAACCAACAAAAAAAAACTAAAAACATTAAAGTTTAAGGTACAACATCTACGGCACACTTCTTTAGATCAACCCGTTCCTCTTTATTTCGCTGGAAAAGCCGCCAAAATTTTTCAAAAACCACGATCAAACTTTCAACCACAAAACGCACAGAAACAATGTCAACTCCCTGAATGACGGTGACTGAAGAGGGTTCCTTTTTAGCAGGCAGTGATTTACACATTTTAAAAAGGCTTCTGCTTCAACAAAACATGAATATAATCAGGCCCCTTTTGAAAAGAGCAGCCGTAGAGCCGGCAACCTGTTCCATTTAGACCAGGACAAGGCCCGGGCCCACTGTGTGCTAAAGGTTGGGAGCACATTGATCTATGCCTCGTACAGGCAATTCATCAGAGTTTAATACACTGTCAGAGCAGTTCATCTACTGTTGTGTTTAAAACGGCCCGGCCTATTGTGGGGCCCACATGAAAGGAGGGGACAAAAGGCCCTCCATACGCCAGAGAGAACAGTGGACACAAAGAGGGGGCGTCCCTTTTAAACAGGTCTTTAGGAGCAACACTTTCAAGGGGGACTAAGACTGGGACACACTCAGTAGTATTGGGGCTGATGCTCGTCCCTGTACACACACACACACACACACACACACACACACAAACATACACATATAAACTCACTTACACAGATAACTCAATCACATACAATGAGAGATTTCAATTGGTATTGAGTGCTAGGCTACGCTACACAGTTAAATAATCTCTGAGCAGACAGTGATCTCCGCCCAGTTTCATTCAATCAGGAGCATCTGGTGATCAAAAAACTGTCTGAGTGTGTCACAATGCTTCACTGTCAAACGCACAAGGCCTTGGGAAAAAAACAGGCATCTCGCTAGTACACTTCAATCCCAACAAGGAGAACCAGGCGTCTCACTAGTACACCTCAAACCCAACAGAGAGAAGCAGGCGTCTCACGAGTGCACTTCAAACCCAACAGAGAGAAGCAGGCGTCTCACTAGTGCACTTCAAACCCAACAGAGAGAAGCAGGCGTCTCACTAGTGCACTTCAAACCCAACAAACCCTCTCCTGCAAGTGTGTCATATCCCCAGGCCTTATGGTTTTTATCCTACAGTCTCACTATAGGGGACTTGGCGAAGCGCTGGGTCTGGGGCTGGGGCTGGGGCTGGGGCTGGGGCTGGGGCTGGGGGCCGGGGGCCGGGGGCTGGGGGCCGGGGGCCGGAGGCTGGGTCTGAGGCTGGGGCTGGGGCTGGGGCTGGGGGCTGGGGCTGGGGCTGGGGGCTAGGGGCTGGGGCTGGGGGCTGGCGTTGGGGCTGGGGCTGAGGGCTGAGGGCTGGGGGCTGGCGTTGGGGCTGGGGCTGGGGGCTGGCGTTGGGGCTGGGGCTGAGGGCTGGGGCTACCAGCACCCCTCGTCCCCCCACTGCCATGGTAGCTATTGGGAGGTAGTGGAGCGTAGTGCTGGGCCTGGGCTGAGCTCCTGCTGGGGCCAGACAAACAGCTGCCCGGGGGGGGGGGGGGGAGGGGGAGGGGGCTATGGGGCAACGCCCCTTCCTTCCACACAGTCCCCATCACCCAACCCTGCAGTGCCACCTCACCTCTGACCTCTGAGCCTCACCCCTGACCCCGCCCCTCTTTTATGTTCTTACTCGAAACTTCCTTCTTTTTGTGTCGTCGTCCCAGGCACTGCAGGCAGGAGGAAAACACACACACACACACACACACACACACACACACACACACACACACACACACACACACACACACACACAAAATCCCTAAATTCTCGGTTT
>NC_139658.1:23278250-23290750 GCF_951799395.1 Argentina silus | reverse complement strand
GGAGTTACTAGGCGAGTGTGAAGGACCTGCAAACACATGTGTGTGCGTTCAGTGTGGAGTGGTTGAGATCTCGAGATGTGTGTTAACAACGGTGGCTTTGATATGCCACAGATCTGTTAATGCTTATCTCTGGTTAGAGTGGCAGTGGCCACCGTCTCTCTCTCTCCCTCTCTCTCTCTCAGCCTCCCTCGCAGCCAGTAAACACACACACACACACACACACATGCACGCACGCATGCACGCACGCACGCACGCACGCACGCACGCATGCACGCACGCACACACACACACACAAACAGACACACACACACACACACACACACACACACACACACACACAGAAACACACACACACACACACTGATTTCTACAGAGCCGTTGGTTAAACTCTCTTATCACAGATCAATGATAACACTAGCACAACACTGCGATGCACATTACAGAAAATGGAAATCTGTTTTATTTTATTTAAATAACAATTTACAGAGATTTTTAAAAGCCTGCCACTCTTTGTTTTAATTGAACTACAGGCTTAAGAGTGAGGGTAAATCAAAGCTATTGTGCACTCTCAATGGCAGATCCACAAATCCACAGGGAACAAGTCCAAGGAAATGGATCTACAACACAGAAATCCACATAGTTTACAACCACGCAATACCTTTACCATGTATATCCCTGAGTCTCTGTCTGTCTGCCTGCCTGTCTGTCTGCCTGCCTGCCTGCCTGTCTGTCTGCCTGCTTGCATCTCCCCTGCCTGCCTGCCTGTCTTCCTGCCTGCCTGCCTGTCTTTCTGCCTGCCTGCATCTCCCCTGCCTGCCTGCCTGCCTACCTGTCTTTCTGCCTGCCTGCCTGCATCTCCCCTGCCTGCCTGCCTGCCTGCCTGCCTGTCTTCCTGCCTGTCTTTCTGCCTGCCTGCATCTCCCCTGCCTGCCTGCCTGCCTGCCTGTCTTTCTGCCTGCCTGCCTGCATCTCCCCTGCCTGCCTGCCTGCCTGCCTGCCTGCCTGCCTGCCAGCCTGCCTGTCTTTCTGCCTGCCTGCATCTCCCCTGCCTGCCTGCCTGCCTGCCTGCCTGTCTTTCTGCCTGCCTGCCTGCATCTCCCCTGCCTGTCTTTCTGCCTGCCTGCCTGCCTGCCTGCCTGCCTGCCTGCATCTCCCCTGCCTGTCTTTCTGCCTGCCTGCCTGCCTGCCTGCCTGCCTGCCTGCCTGCCAGCCAGACTGCTACTATGCTAATTAAAGTAGCTGGCAGTGTGAATTTGAGAGGAGAGTGGGATTAGCGCGATAAGTATCAGGAATACAGAGGCACTGAACCAAAGTCATTTAAATTCTAATAATAAGAAACTGTTAGAACATTCACACGGACGCATTGCAACAATTTCCCCTCCACAATCTACATAAATCCTATTTATTCCTTTTATGGAACATAACAGCAGAGTGGTGGGGACCGAGGTGCCTGGTGGTTTGGGTGGGCCGTGTTGTTGTCACAGACGATGCTTTCCTCTCCTGGCGTTGGTAAACACATTTGCGTTTGTCAGATATGACATCTCCATAATGCCATTGTTTTCTCTGTACCCTTCGACTGCATAAAGGACCACAAGCACGTATCCATTGTCAGGGAATGTGTAACAATGTGAGCTTTTCACATTGTGGGGATAGACTGGGTGGATTCATCTCTTGATGACTGTACGCCTGTTCAAAATGATAATGACAAGCAGAGGGGGTTCCCACGGAGACTGTGTGCACCAGGGGAGGCTGGCGGAGGTGGGAATCGGAGGACGGGCTCACTGTGATGCATGGAATGGAATGAGAAATGGTGTCAAACACACTGTGATGCATGGAATGGAATTGATACAATTCCTCATTCCATTCATCACAGTGTGTTTGACACCATTTCTCATTCCATTCCATGCATTACAATGAACCCGTCCTCTGATTCCTACCTTCACCAGCCTCCCCTGGTCTCCAGAGACAGGACAGCACTGGGTCAGAATAGGATTCCCTCCTCCCTGCGTTGCTACCATCAACACATCAGCCCAACCTCCAGACAGAGAGAGAGAGAGAGAGAGAGAGAGAGAGAGAGAGAGAGAAACTTCTTTGCCAAATTGATTTTTACGCTTCATAAAAGGCAATGCTTATACCTTATTAGATTCCACTAACTATACTAGCTACATGCAGGATGTTTATTGGTAATGAAAGGGGATCTATGTGACAGATTGGGTAAGCGAGCCAGCGCCACTCTCAGATGAGCCTCTTCAGTAGAGGTGGGGTAGACCTCTTAAAACCTTCAGCCTAAATAGAAGAGAAGGTAATTCACTTCATGTGTGTGTGTGAGAGCGCTGATTTACAGCGGCCCCCAGCCTCTGGCCTCCCTCCATCCCTCCTTCCCTCCCTCCCTCCCTCCCTCCCTCTCTCTCTGTTCTCTGGCCTCTCTGACAGCAACCCTCCCTCCCACCCCCACCCCCACCCCCCCCCCGCACACACACACAGACAATCTTCCACCTGGCGCACACTTCAGAAGGATGGACACATAAGTGATGCTCTCTTCCCTAATAGCCTGTGGAATGACTCCACTGCCTGCTCCTATTAGGAGTTGATCTGTTCAGATGCAGAATGGCAGCAACACACAGGGAGAGGGGAGGGGGGGAGAGGGGAGGGGGAGAGAGGGGAGGGGGAGACAGGCAGCCTTAGCGTTAGCCTCCCTCCCACTAAGGGAGTCTGGAACTAATTGCTGTGAGATATGGATCATATCCCACAATTTGTCAGTTGGAGTGATAAAACAGTGGCTGGGCTGGGGGTGGGGGGGGGGCTGCTGGAGGGCTGCTGGTAGCTGTGTTTGAGGTGTGGGGGGGGGGGGGGGGGGGGCTGATGAAGATGGATGGGCCAGTGTACCTCAAGATGGCAGGCGGGGGCAGACAAGGGGGAGTTAGCTGAGTTTATGAAGCAGTGAGTTTGAGCTCTGGGGGTCACTGCTAAACCAAACACTCATCACCTGTCATTACAGCCCTGAGTCCTGAGCTCCGTCCCCACAGTGCCGTTCTCAGCTGGGATCGGGCTCGCGCCCGCACCGCCTCCCTACCGGCTACACGCGGCAACCACCTCCTCAGTGTTAAACCTCAAAACCCTGCTTTACAGATTAGCACCAAGTTCCATAACAAACGAACAGTGTAAGCCGTGACCACAACCACAAATCCTACAGAGGAGATGAGTCTTAAAGACCCCCCTTCTGCTTTTGGTTTCTCCCTCATCTCTGTCTCCCCCCGCTTCGCTGACATCTGGAAGATGCGTCACTGCAGCTGTGCTGGAGCAGGTCGTCCCCCGGGTCACAGGGTCTTCTGCCCTGCCCGGTGAAGGGCCATTTGGGCACCTATGATGTGAGAACCCCAGCTGGTTGACATCTTCAAAAACGCACTGACACGAAAGCCATCAAGTTCACACACACACACACACACACACACACACACACACACACACACACACACACACACACACACACACACACACACAGACACACACAGCAAAATCCAAGAAGTTTTTCTCCCATGTCTTTTTATAAAACGTATTATTTATTCAATTGGATTGGGAGGTCCTCTTTTAGCGAGGTGGCTCCAGAAAGTCTTCGGTGTATCATGTCTCTGGTGGTCACCGTGGTCAATCAGGGTCTGTCTGAGGGCTCCAGCCGAGAGCAGAGCAGGGTAAGTCCCTGACACACAGACGCAGTTAGCCGGTGTAACAGAGCCAATGACAAAACCCACACATGACTACTAAAAAAGGGACCGTTCCACAATGGCCTCCATTTATTCTGCCTTTCTTTCACTTCTCTCGCCAAACCGCCCGAGCAACATTGAAGACCGATGGCCATTATTTACTTTGGTATACTAAAGTCACTTTCTCGGGGTGACCTTCTCAGAAAATTAAGTTTCAGTCGACCTTTGGAGACTTTCAAAGCGTTTTCAGTATTAGATTATGAGGAAAACTGCATTAACAAATTATATCCATGACTCAAATACCTCTGGTTCTCACATGACATCATTTAGCTCTATTATCTCTGAGGGGAGAAAAAGTGTCCTTTCAGTTTTCCACTTTGTTTCGGGTTTTTTTCACGTTTGGATTTTTTAAAATTTGCATCAGTCGCCATAAATATACACAAAGAGGAAAATTGCCTAAAGGGATTCTCTCTAAAAAACTGAAATGTAATTGACCAGAACGTATGTCTCTAGAAAGAGCCTGGACAACACAGAGGATTCTCTGTGCTCCTAAACCCACATGGCACACAACTGACCAATGAGAACCAGGTTTGCTGGATCTTCTCCTCCAAATAACCTATCACAACGAGCTTCACAAAGCTCCACTCTTCGGCTTATATTCTGATGCTACAGTTAAACTTCAAACGACAAATATATGACATTGCAAATAAAATACCTTGCACACCGCTGTCCTAACTCATAACCTATCAGATGTGATATATATCTGCCTGTGTTTTCCAGAATATTCAAAACAAAGTAATGGAAGAAAGTCTTCATAAAAACAGACTCATCAAATAAAAAAAACTAAAGACCTCTTGCCCAAGTTCGCCTCATAAGCATATCCGAAACATTCTAAAACACGATTTATTACAACGAAATAAGCATAATGATAAATCTCTTCTAGCATCCTCCCCTGAGTGGGGCTAGCGACCATTTAGACATGCATCTTTGTGTTCGGAGGGGTCTGGAGACAGACACAGACATGTGTGGAATCAGTTACCCCGAGCGCATGTTTTGGAGTATGAGGAGCAGCAGTTAGCATGGAGCAGGGCAGAGTTTGAGGGGTTCAGGGGGAGTATGGGGGGGACGGGGGGACGGGGTGGTAAGAGGAGAGGGGTGCCCCGGCCCATTTTGATTGATTAATGTTGTTGTCGGGGCATGGGGTCCCTGGAGAGGATGAGGGACCCTCTGTGATATGCAGAGGGTTTTACAAGCGGCGGCAAGCTTGAAAGTGATGAGGGGAGATCCTGGCCAGAGGATGAGAAATCCATCAGGAATGCATTCTCTCTCCCCCCCCCTCCCTCCCCCCCCCTCCCTACCTCCCAAAGTCTACGAGAACAGCTGCTGCTATAACTCTACTGTATTTTCCTTCAGTGTTACATAAAACCACATGGTACACAAGCTGTCAGGCCTGATGGGTGTTGAGTGTGAAAGAGGACCGTCCCTTTAAGGGCCTTCTTAAAGGAGCCGAGGGCTCGCAGAAAGCGGTGGATTCCCTGAAGTGAGAGATATTTGGACAAAAAATTTAAAAAAATTCTACCGATGAATAAATACGTCTTGGCCATGAGTGATAAACTGCATCACGAGAACAAGAGGAAATACAAATTGAATAAATGGAATAAATATAGTCCAATTGGGCATGACATGGTTGCATCCAAAATGCATTTATGTAAATAAATCTGGCAGCATGTTTGACTCCACAATAAGGTTATACAGTATGTCTCCAGCACAGAAGGATAATTTGGAAACCTTTTGAAGGGAAATAAACATATCTATCAAAACCATATTATAGTCTGCTGGGAGCATATTGAATTAAGGATGCCAAGTAAACTATTTTAGTAGTTTGTTTTACATCTGATGAATGCATATGAGCACACTGATAGACTGCTCTCAGGAGATGACTTGTGAAAGGCATCATTAATTGTAAGCTGATACCATAAAGGGGCTCTATCACAGGGAGAACATATTCTATGTGTGCATGTGTGTGTGTGTGTGTGTGTGTGTGTGTGTGTGTGTGTGTGTGTGTGTGTGTGTGTGTGTGTGTGTGCGCATGTGTGCGGTGTGTGCCAGCAAGTGTGTCTGGGTGTGTGTCAGCATGTGTGTGTGTGTGTGTGTGTGTGTGTGTGTGTGTGTGTGTGTGTGTGTGTGTGTGTGTGTGTGCGCCAGCCAGCATGTGTGTGTGTGTGTGTGTGTGTGTGTGTGTGTGTGTGTGTGTGCGCCAGCCAGCGTGTGTGTGTGTGTGTGTGTGTGTGTGTGTGTGTGTGTGTGTGTGTGTGTGTACCTGTACGCGGGCCTCTGTGAGTTTGGTCCTCTGAGCCAGCTCCTCCCTGGTGTAGATGTCGGGGTAGTGCGTCCTCTCGAAGGCCTTCTCCAGCTCCTCCAGCTGCTCCGCCGTGAAGGTGGTGCGGCTGCGCCTCTGCTTCCTCTTCAGGGGCAGGTCGGGCTCCGACTCCACGTCCGAACCATCGTCTGTACGATTGCCTGGGCCAGAGGGGAGGGAGGGAGGGGGAGGCCAGCTCAGTCAGTATGGGAAATGACAACAAAACACGGTATCGCGGAAATGGAGAGGAAAGTCATTTCAGTTGGTTCACTCTCTCTGGTTGTCTGTGGCCTCTGATTTGAGAAGGAATATCATATCAATCACATCAACCCCTGAATATCTGTTCATGTGGATGAGAAACCAATACCAACAATGGGTATAAATATGGTCAACGCACACTCGAAAAGCACTTCCTGTGATCTGAAGGCACCGCCCACTTCAGTTGCTAGGGGTGTTCGCAAGAATCAAACAGAGGGGGAGGGACTGCAAAGAGGATTCAAATGACAGCTTTTCCTCACTCTCCAAGCACAACAGAGCCAATATTATCTTAATCTGTGGATATTTATACAGTATATAAGAGGCCTGATACACAATCCTTCCTCAGAGAGAGCCCCCCGGGGCTCTGGAGGCCGAGGGCCGCGGGCAGTGTGGGGGGGCGGAGGAGGGTTTGGGTGGGGAGAGGGGTTAATCTAGGCAGGCCACCTTGCTGTTTCTCGGCCCTCTATTCTGTCACAATGGCCCAGGGCAGAAGTGCGGAAAACCAGCCCAGCCAGAATATACATAATACGACACAATATCAATCCAAAACCATACAGTCCCGTGTGTTTCCACTCGCTGTCATTAAATGAATTACAACGTATCTTTTACGTTACTTTTTTGGCGTTCGACTAAGCTGCTATTTTCGCTGACGGGAATAAAGATACCACACAAAGCCGCACAATCCCAGCGCCCAAGAGGAACATTTTGTGACAGTGGATGTGTATTACCACAACACATCACCATTATAACTCCATTTTAGAAAAATTGCATCATTTTCCCTCCTCGTCTATGCGTCTATTGAAACCAACACGGTCCTTTTCACTTCGTGTCGTGAAAATACATATTTCCACATCTTCCTCATTGAGACGTTGACAAGCTGGTGTGATGTGCCAGTGTTGCTCTCGGGCTATTTGGGTTGCATCATACGCCATCCATAAAGAGAGAGGGAGCGATGGAAGAGAGACGGAGTGATAATAGAAAGACAGATATAGAAGGAGAGAGAGAGAGAGAGAGAGAGAGAGAGAGAGGGAGAGAGAGAGAGAGAGAGAGAGAGAGAGAGAGGAGAGAGAGAGAGAGAGAGAGAGAGAGAGAGAGAGAGAGAGAGAGAGGGAGTGAGTGTGTGTACGGCGAACGTATCATTGTCCCTCGAACAACCTCCTTCTAACCAACTGTAACGACCCCCACCTGTAACGGTCACCTGGAAGCCTCCTGTGCCCCACTGAGTTCCCTCCTTGCATCAGACCCGGTCACAACTAAGCTCAGTTTCACCAAACCTTGACCAGGATGGTCTCAACACACCAAACGGACAAAAGAAAGCCTCGGAAAACAGCCTCGGAAAACAACATCTGTGAGAAGAAAAGACCAACCAAACTGGCGCCGACTCAAGGCCGGCTCTGGAGTTTAATTAAACAAGGAATTATGGGATTATATGGAGACTATCATTACAGGCCACTCGATGAGTCTTCTGCGAACGTCTTTTTGTCCCCCCAGAGCTCGCACTCAGTGATTCTCTATGGATTACATGAGGCTGCAGGACATGAAGCCGCATTCATTAAATCAATTCTTTCGTCTTACCCTTTTTTAATAAAGATTGATTCTTCCAACGACAGCAGAAATACCCTTGAACACACAACGTTGAATATGTACATATATATACGCCGTGTTTCTTTGTTGTTTTTTTACGAGGGTGCGCACACACAGCGGTTTGCCCGTTAACGCGCCATGACAACACTTGAGACCGGCACAGCGGTCTATAGATCACTTTCCAAAGTCACCTCTGTGTCCTACAGGGGGAGGAGGGAGGGGAGGAGTGGGGAGGGGAGGGGGAGGGGGGAGGGGGGCAGCGGGAGCAAGGGGGGAGGGGTGCTCCTGGGGGTTTTAAGCCAGACACCATAGAATTCTACTTGACTTGTTTTCTTTTGCTTACATTTTCTTCCCCTTTGTTTACTTTGAGTCTGAGAGGGTTGAGGATCGTGTGCATGGCCTCGCTTCAGAGAATCCTAAAACTGGATAATTCTTCCCTTTTTTTTTTCTTCCCGTTATTAGTATTTGGAGGGTTGACATCAAGTATCAACCTTTTACTCAATCAAGCAATGAACACTAATGATCATGTACTAAGCGTGTACTAAGCGTGTATTACCACCTGTCACTGAACCTCGTTCACATGTCCAGCGCCATATGTGTGATCATGGCACCCGTGTAGTCAACTGTCTGCTTGTGTGTGCGTGAACCACGAGTCTGGCACGCTCTGGGCTGAAGGTCAACAGCCCTCCCCGTAATGAGCAGGGGCTTACGGGTAAAAAGGCGCAGACATTGGTGCAACTAGGGAGGCGATGTGAGAAACCCATCTCTATCCCGGCAACGTGGCGTGATTGGGATGCCAGGGTTCATCAGCCAAACTGGGCCACCGAACGTGTCACAATGGGTTGTGACAGAAACAGAATTCAGTCAGAACATATGGCGCCTCTCACTGTCGGCTGCATGGGTGTCTGGTTGGTTAACTCGTAGTTGCCGCGAGCCTGGCCCCCGTTCTCTCAAGCGAAACCCCCCTTCAACAGACAGACAACAGAACACTATCTACGATCCACCAACCGGTCCAGAAACACGTTATGACACTGGGGCAGATTACACAGCATCCAGGATGTTTTTGTTTTTTTTATCTTATGGTTATTTGGTATTTACGGATGCAGCGCCTATCAGCTCCTGAGACGCAGTCACGTACCGGGTAGCGGAATAAACAATTTAGCCGACAATCTGTTTCACGACACGCAAAACAAAGCTTTTCGCATTTGAATAACATGTGTCTCCTCCATGGTTTACACATCTGTCAGCGTTGATAAAGGACATAACAGTGGATGATTATTTCTTATATATTACCTTTGAATAAACAAATTCCCCGTGGGTGCTGAGGTCAATGCCTTAACGGTTCTCACTGCGGCTTCGAAACAATAAGGTACATCCTGATTAAACCTCGGTATAATGCCGCCGTCTCTGTAAATCCATTTGAAGGTTTTGGGGGATATTGATAAGCACTTGTGCTTTGGCTCCTTGTTTATCAGGCAATTAGAGGGTAATTATGCATCATCCAGTGGGCATGATTACAGCTATGTATCCTGCTTTAGGCCCCTCCAAGACTTTAGCTCAATATTGATTTAAAAAAAAAGCAGCCTCTTTAAAAAAAGCCTGTTTTAAACTAATCAGGTAGTCCATGGACCGTGTCGTCCATATGAAGGGTTTGGTTAAGATTCAAAGTCATGTTTATAGACCAAATTGAATAACAATAGAGAGACAAACATGTTGTAACTGAAACACAAATTGTTTTACTTACTGGATTTAATTGAATCCCATTACTTGTGAATGGGCCCATATGTTTCCTATAAAGGTAACTAACTTCTGGGGATCAGTAGCAGATCACTGCTGTTTTACAAAACACTCTGTGTGTGGAATTAATTGCATTTTCAAAGACTTAACCGATTCATTCAAATTTAAACTGGTTGGTCAGGGTGTTTAAAGAATCTCTTTGAGGGCGAAACATACACTTAAATCATCAGTAGATTATAACGATATATATACTCACTGAATACTTTATTAGGAACACCATACTAATACTGGGCAGGGCCTCCCTTTGCTCGCAAAACAGCCTAAATTCTTTGTGCCATTGATTCCACAAGATGTTGGAAACATATCTTTGAGATTCTGGTCCTTGATGACATGATTGCATCACGCAATTCCTGCAGATTTTTCAGGTGCACTTTCAACCTGTGAATCTCCCGTTCTACCACATCCCAAAGGTGTTCTATTGGATTCAGATCCGGTGACTGGGAAGGCCACTGAAGAACACTGAACTTATTGTCATGTTCATGAAACCAGTTTGAGACGACTTTTGCTTTGTGACATGGTGCATTATCATGCTGGAAGTAGCCATTAGAAGGTGGGTAAATTGTGGCCATGAAGGAATGCACATGGTCAGCAAAAAATACTCAAATAGGCTGTGGCATTCAAGTGACGATTGATTGGTATTAACAGGCCCAAAGTGTGCCAAGAAAACATTCCCCACACCATTACACCCCCTCCACCATGAGAAGATGTACAGGTGTTCCTAATAAAGTGTTAACAGTGTGATCGCTGCAAAAAGCAAAACAAAACCAGTAACACCAGAATTTTGTCTTTGAGTACCTGAGCTGGTTAATAGTTTAGGGGTTAGTGTGAGGTTTAAAGACAGTTCTCTCTGCTGATGCTCCTCTCTCCTGACCCCTCAGGCTGCTCAGACAGCAGGCAGATGGAATACTCATCACCCTCCCCACCCCCACCCCCCTTCCTCCACCTCCCCCCTCCTCCCCCTCCTCCCCCTCCTCCCCCGCCTCGCCAACCCAATGGACTCTCTCTTCCCTCTCTTTTCCTCCCATCTCCCCAGCATAACCCCAGGGGGACTCTGAGGTAATGTGGCTTAAATGGACTGCTCTCCGAGGCAGAGTAGTCAATAAAGACACTGGGCCCGCCGCTCCTTAAGAACACTGTGGTTACATGCATGACAAACCATACAATCCCAATTTCTATTTGCTCTCTAACTAAAAGACAGACAGAAAGAGCCTAGGAGCTGTGTGGAGCGTTATCACAGAGACACAGTGCTCAGATTCGTACTCCCACACCATCAGCCGAAACATCACCACCACAACACCACAACCCAGGAGGCTGACGGGACTTTCAACCCTTCAACACACACACGGCAGAAATCCCATATAAGCCTACAATAAATTAAATAACACTAATAAATAACTGCGACAACTTCAGAATTGCATACCTGTAAAACGCAACACTGACGAGGCTCAGCCTTAACACCAAAGTGAGTGTGTGAATCTTACAGTCAAATGAATGTAAAATATCATTATCACTTCCATGCGTCTGTATAGATGATTATACATGAAAAATATAGGTCAGAAATGGATACTTGGACTGTACAAAAGGACAGCCTTCACTTCCCCTCCGTGGTAAACGTGGTCCTCTATGGCTCAGTTGGTAGAGCATGGTGCTAACAACGCTTAGGTTGTGGGTTTGATTCCCGCTGGGACCATATATACTGAAATGTATGCACTCACTGCAATGTAAGTCGCTTTGGCATATTATATGATATATTATTATATATAAAGGTGTATTTCAGCGTAGTGCTGAAGAAGCCTCCATGTGCCATCGATGTGCGGCCTGCATCCTCGTTTCCCTCTCAGATTACCTCTGAGTCAGTATTAGCTTCAACGCGGTGGCGCAGCTGTAGCTGGTATCCAATACATGTGCTGTTTTTGATACCGTAACCAATGGCCTTTAATGTCAGCTGTACCTTTTTAAGCAAACTCCCCAAGACAGAGGGACAAAAACAGACAGGGCTTTGGCAGTGCAGCATTAGCTCATAATGGCTCATTTTGAAAAGCATATTAGTTCCAGAATAATTACAATCGGGCCTCACACTCCGTGTTTTGCAGGCATTCATGGGACCAGCCTTTGAGCTGCGAATCACACCAGTTGAGTGTGACTGAAAGAAGATTTTGTTTAATGGCGGGGTTGTTGTTGTTGTTGTTGTTTTTTTTGTTTTTTTTTAAATTTCCCACAGGACAAAAATAACAGCCTCGATCTTTTCTTTCTATTTATGTTTACTTGTTTATTTTGTACATGCCTTTTGTCGTAGTTGATGTTGCAATTATACTTTTTGTCAGTCAGGAGGGGTAGAAATATCAAAAGCCCTAATTATGCAAACAGGGGCGGTGATAAGCGGCATACGCTTGAGATGTGATCTGGTATCTCTGACATGCATCTGTCTCTGCGCTGCCTCTGCTGCTGCGGGCCTGCATATAAACGCGTCTGTTCCTGTCCTGGGGACTACATGGGTGCTGGAGAGGACGCATGTTTTCGGGGGCGGGGATCATGCAGCGACATCAAATAAACTGACAAACTTCCCAATTTGCATTTTTACAGAGAATGGGGCGGCATTTCTCTTGAATGCACTTCAGCCTGAGCATCCCACAAGCGGTTGCCAAGCGAGGGGGGAGCCATGAGAGATGATTCACAACAGTTTTACGGAAGGATGTGTTTAGGATAGATACTCGTGACAATGTGACTGGAAGATAACCTCAATGTTTACGTTTGAAGTAGATGGGAGAATTTCCAGTCCCCCATAAGGAGCTGTATATGAC
>NC_139658.1:23255750-23273250 GCF_951799395.1 Argentina silus | reverse complement strand
GAGGTATAAAGCATACAGATAGACCACACAAGTCTGTATAAGAACAAAACCCAAGAAAAACAAGATTTCTAAATTAAAGTAGGAAAAAAAAAAATCATATTCCAATATTTCTAGACAATTGACTGGGGCAATAAAGGTCATATTAAGCTTGTCTAAAGCAATATGAGTCGCAAGCCAACATTTGCCTAACTCGACACATACGGTCAGTATTGTCTGAGATGTTGCATTTTATGGGGAAACTTCCACGTACTGTATTTAAGAAAAGTAGGCTACTTTGATTAGATTTAATGCAGTAGCTTATCTCAGCGGCACAAGTAGACCAAATGAGCCTTCGAGTAGGAAAGTTAAGGGCTGCTGGTTTCACTGGCTGAGCACTGTAATGCATTCTCCCATATAAAAGCCAGAACATACAGGGCTGTTAATGTGGCAGGGACCAATAACATCCAACAGACAGGTGTTCTGTCTAATGGGATCATAACTACAGTACGGCCCTGTCTGTTATCTGATGGAAGGGCTCATGAGGCTGGAATTAAAGAGGCCATCGCATGCTAAGACTTGGCTCGCGATCTATAGGGCCTGCATAGACATGCCATAAAAACAGACAGCGGCCAATTACAACCACCGTTTAGTGATTCACAGGCCATTCCTGTAACGAAACGCACATGGCGTGCTTCTATGACACTATCCGTCAGAACTGAACCGAACACAGTGGATGTGAGACCGAGGGTAATACGTATGAGACCTAGGGTAATATCTAAATAGGTTATCAAGGAAACATATCATAACATCAACCATGTATGATAACTCATTTAAAGGAGAACCTTTTTTTTTTTTTTTAGATCTGAAATCATGTCATTATGTCATTACACATTATACACAAGGCCTCCTGTTTGAACTCCATGTGGCATAGTTAACTTGGTTCGAATACTGAAACATTTCTACCTGTACTCTACCCACGGATAGCCTCATACCCTGCCTCGGGGCAGTGGTAGGGGGTAAATCAAGTTAAAACACTGAGCCTCAGGGGCTACTCCCCACTGGTTTGTGATCTTTCAATACCCTGAACGCCTTGGACCATTTTATTGCTGGCTAACATCATTTGGGGTATTTCATGACAACGAGCCCCATTGTCTCAGAGAGTCGTTGGGTGAGTTAATGTGTGCTTGTTTATTGCTGTGAATTGTGAGCGCTTCCGTTTATAGCAACTTCCCAAGGGGGTTTTCTTCCACTACAGCTCCTGGACTCAGCTCTCCTGAGAGTTGCAGAGTGTAGACACCAAATATCGTAACGATGTCGCAACTAAGGGTGACACTTCACTTCAGGCCAACAGGTATGATGGATTATAACTTGTTATAAGCATGTATGAGCCTTTGCAATGTGTTATAATCCTTTTGCATTCTGATGCTGATATACAGTACCAGTCAAAAGTTTGCACACAAAACTTGCCAAGAGAGCGCAAAGCTGTCATCAAAGCAAAAGGTGGCTACTTTGAAGAATCTAAAATATAAACCATATTCTGGTTTCTTTAACACTTTTTTGTTTACTACATAATTCCATATGTGTTCCTTCATAGTTCTGATGTCTTCAATATTAATCTACAATGTAGAAAATAATTTAAAAAAAAAAAAGAAAGAAAAACCATTGAATGAGAAGGTGTGTCCAAACTTTTGACTGGTACTGTATATTTTGGACAAATGTGTGTCACAGCCATAACGAGTGAAATAGAAGCATCTCACCATTTGTGTGAAACGTTCAACACAAAACCAAAACACTCAAACGTAACAAAAGGCCCTCTGGCTGAATTCAATTGGTTTTCAAGGGGCCGAGGAGAGGACGACACGAGGACATCTCAAACCAACCAATTAAATGAGATTCTTCTCTTCCAATAACAAATACTATACGTTTCCCTCTGAAACCTTTGAAACTAATCTTCACCCCGCAGAACACTTGTCTCTCCTGGTGGCATGGCTACGAAGGAATCAGCACTGGGGGGGGGGGATAAATAAATGGCCTCTGAAAGAAACATTGCTCCTCTTGTCAAGACAGATACCCGCTCAAGAGCAGCAACAGTCCAAGTGTCAACCCATTCCCTTTCCATTTCCTCTCCTCTCTTATGGAGGGACACCTCCGTCTAATGAGGGCCAGGCCGCCTGCCGTCCCAGAGGACCCGTCAGCTACTTTCCTCTGGACAGCACAGTGATTGTCCAGCATCACAGTTAACACTCCCCAACCAGGAGTCATTACGGCTTCAGAATCTATGAATGAACCGGCCACAGGCTGAGCACACCAGCTGTTTACAAAAGCACTGCCCCCAGCAAAAAAAAAAAAAAAAGAAAGAAAGAAATTGGCCTCCTAGGACTCAGGCCCAAATTGGATTGCCAATACAACCCGCAGACGTTTGAGAAGTTGGAGAAAAAAACAATGGAGCAGCTAAATAAATACTCAAGAGCCATCATGACTCCACTTGGTAAACTAACACAGTATTGATCGCCTCTTTTTGGTTGTTTGTTTAGAAAAGCCTCATCCCTGCTAATAGCTGCCTGAGAGTGTAATCTCTCCCTTGTCCTCCCCCTCTCCTCTCCTCCCCTCCACATTCTCTTTATGCGCCTCCTTTCAGAGTGCCTTACATAGTTTAGGTTTAGAGTCTGAGCTGGGGCCTGGGCTCTGGGACTGGGGGACCCGATTGTGTTGCTAATGTTGACACCTGCCAGATCGGGCTTGGGCTGTTTGGGGGCCCGCGGAGGTACGAGGCTAGAGGCTCCCCCTCTTTAGCCAGATTAAGTGTGGGTCGCTGGGGTCACAAATCACTGGACTCCCTCTGATGTTGGGAGGCACTGAGCCAGAGACTAGAGAGGGCTAAGGAGAGAGAGAGAGATGGAGAGAGAGAGAGAGAGAGTAGGGAGAGAGAGAGAGAGAGAGAGAGAGAGAGAGAGAGAGAGCTAGAGAGAGAGAGAGAGAGAAGAGAGAGAGAGAGAGAGAGAGAGAGAGAGAGAGAGAGAGAGAGAGAGAGCAAGAGCGGGAGAAAGAGAGAGAGAGAGAGAGAGAGAGAGAGAGAGAGAGAGAGAGAGAGAGAGAGAGAGAGAGAGAGAGAGATGGGAGAAGGAGAGAGTGACACTATTGTCTAATGAACAGGGAGGGAATAATGTGTCTTGATTTTAAATGACCATGCTATTGTGCTATTTATCCACAGTATCAACAGGAAATCAACACAGCCTTTTCCAAAGACAGCCAAAGATAAAAGTCCCCTCGGTGCTCCGCTATCTCCCTCTGAGGAACTCCAAGAGCCAACAAGATTAAACATTTCACCAGTTTAGGAGCCCAAAGAAGCCTTAAAGAAGGCGCATTTCCACACGTTTCTCAACACTTTAGGGACTGGCACCATAGCAACAGTACAGTACACGAACATGTGATTCTGAACATACGACCACGTACAGAAAGTCTTCAGATCAACACAGCGCACCAACAGATGGTTGAATCCTATCCAATATGTGGCCAATAAATTTCAGTCCAATTTTCTAATATTTCATTGTCGTTGAGTCACAACTGTTAGACGGGTCTGTTTTTTTACAGTGAGAAAGAGAAACAAATCTGGAACTGACTAAGATTTAGGGAATACAACTGTAGTTGTTTTATCCTGGTTGTGATCATAATCATAACCAATTCCAAATGTGTTTTCCCGATGTCAGCTAAACAGCTGTTATTGTTGTTATTGTTGTTGTTGTGTTTAATAGTTGTGTTTATAAAAAACATTTAAAAAAAGCTTCATGGCCAGTCAGTGCAGAGCCCAGATCCCCCTCCCCCCTTCCTCTGCAGATGTAGATTAATGCAAGAAAGCAGCGATCTGAGCTGCAGCAGAGGCAGAAGCACCCTCTCCTTTTAAACTGCTGCTGTCCAGGCCCATCGTGTCAGTTTGAAGGCCCCATTCAGAAGTATTCATGCATCTGCCTTTGAGGCACAATGGCAGCCTAGTTTATAAACTGTCTGCCCAGGCACCCAAAGGCTTTAGTTCTTATTGTTTTCTCCCCTTAATAAACTTTTCGGAGGAGTTCATCAGCTCGCCTGAATAGCCTCTGCAGCGAGTCTCAAGACAGAAAATAACAGAAGGTCCCTTTCTCCTCCCTCTGCTTTCTCTCTTCCTTTTCTAGTGGCCTTTCCTCTGACAATGGGGAGAGTAGGCTGTCAGACATCAGAGGGGTTTTAGTCCCAATACAAGAAAAAGGTATTCAATTAAAAAGAAAATGCTTCTAAAAAAAAAAGAAAAAAAAAAAAGAAAGAAAAAGGAACGGAGACAATTGAATTTTCACTTCTTCTTCTGGGAGAGAGAGAGAGGACGATTCAAGCACCACAATATCTCATTCAAAAGGAAAAACACACACATATTCTCAATAGAAGTGCACACACACACACACACACACATACACAGACACACACACACACACACACACACACACACATACACAGACACACACACATGCATGTTCGCGCGCACACACACACGTACACACACGCCTGCACTTGGGATCTCTGATCATTCATGAAATAACCTAAACACTTTCATTATAATGCATGAGTGGATAATGCATGGATTTTACCACTGAAATGTTGGTTAAAAATATATATATTTAGGAAAAATAGA
The DNA here is from genome assembly GCF_951799395.1 of Argentina silus. Taxonomy (NCBI): domain Eukaryota; kingdom Metazoa; phylum Chordata; class Actinopteri; order Argentiniformes; family Argentinidae; genus Argentina; species Argentina silus. The sequence continues at coordinate 23,268,614 of NC_139658.1, read as the reverse complement.
TTGGCACAGTGGTTTGAAAATATATTTTTTCTCTTTTGGGTTTTTTTAAAATAGGTTTACACCCATTAGACAGGCAGCACAAATTGCAGGGATGCAATAAAATGTAATATTGGCTATAAGCCATTAATCCACTGTTATACCTTTAAACTCTGTGGGAAAAAAATGTTAAACTTTAAAGACTTTAATAGAGGTCTCTATTCTAATTACAAATTACTAAATTACTAAACCTAATTACAAGGCACCGCTATGCCACGCGGGCTGCCCTGTTTATTTCGCTGGATGGCCATAATTGACGTGATAGCGGGAAAAAAAACCCTGCCTGAAGGAAAAAAAAAAATCCATCGTCCAATTCAACACAACCGTCAAACAGCGCTCATGCTCACCCCCCTCCACGTCCCCCCCAGAGGGCTCGAAAGCCGCCATGGTTGCCCCTGACCAACCGCCTACTGTTTCCGATGCACTTGGGCGTTTAAACGCCCTAATTAGAACTGACAAGTTCAACGAGTTAGTTTGAGAAAAGGAAAGCTGGTCAAGTTATGATTTCCGAGTCAGAGACTGAGGGGATCCTTTGGCAGCGTAGCCTATACCTAATATGCACATCTCGAATAAATGACAGGCTTATTATGACAACAATACAATAATAATAATAATAACAATAATGATGATTATAGTAATAATTCTAAATAATGTATTGTAAATATTGTGTGGTATTCAAAAAATGTAATATTTACTTGATGTTTCAACATCAATAATGTTGATAATAACTATAGCAGCGTGGAACATAGGCTTATTAGATTAACATACATTTATATTCGATATTGATCACTGCAAACCTATTTCCATATGCCCAAACTGTTGCTGATTAATTGTTGTTGTTATTGTTGTTGTTTTTGTTGTTGTTTTTGTTGTTGTTGTTGGTGATGATGATGTTATTCTTTTTATGTCATTTTGGAATCGTTGAAAACATAACGTTGTTATTTTCAACACGAAACAGTAATCACAATAAGGCTAGACAAAGTTGCCTATTTCCACCGTGAGACCAATCTTAGTTTGAAAAAGTCGCCTGGAGATACTATGGTAACTTACCATAACTACCTGGGGCCCTCTCGGGTTCCCAGATGAATTACAGAGGGGGTCCCAGTTTCCGTCAAATCCGCAGCGGTGTCTAAAATCCAGTCATGGTCAATAGCAAAAACGGAAACTGAAATGCATGCCATGCCATGTCTCGAGATATAGTTTCGTGGTCATATGTATCATACATGTGAGTGAAAAATATTTCAATTAACCAGTTTGTAAATAATCTCAGATGCCGCTAAATAGGAAACCCCGCTTTTTGACTGCATTGTAGGCCTACATGCAAACGAACTTTGTGACTTCTAAAGCTAAGAGCTTTGTGTGTGTGTCTGTGTGTGTGTGTGTGTGTGTAAACAACTAACATTGTCCAAAGTGTATACCAATATAAATAGACACAATTATTATTATAATTCTAGGCGCTAAAATGAAACAGGTGCGTATAAACACGGGCATTATTAAGGGTCATCAAAAGTCCTAGTAGAAAAACTGGTGAAATAAAACACAGACAGAAATTATAGCGACATCCTGCACCAAACTACTGCTGTGAGAGGAAGCCTGGAGGGCGATACTTCCTCCCTAATTTGTGGCGTATGGCTTTGGTCTGAAAATGTATTTTGCGACCCCCACCCGCACCCAACGCTGTGGCAACACCCGCAAAATGACATAGTTTGAAATAGAAGGATTGGTGTCCTGAGTGTGAGTGAGCATAACCGTCATCATAATCGTCATCATCATCATCAATATCACTGCCTATAATATAATATGAAATAAAAACAGACGTTTAAGATTATGGTGCCTTAAAACTTGTTGGGTAAACAATATGTCTTAATTCATCTTGAAAAAAACCTTCTTATTTTCAAGCATGACATTCTGCACCTAACCTTGGAATGCTATATCGTATTCGGTAACAATGTATGATCGTAACCCTGTAAGTGAGAGGGGAAATTGAATCCTTTTAAGTTATTAAGCAGGAAAGGATTATGAACTCGTCTTTATAAATGAGGTAGAAATCCCCATGTCTTCTTCTGTACACTTCTGAATTTCCCTTAAGTAGCTGGAGAGGGAAGATTGTCCCATTTCGAGAACCCCACAAGAGATCCCGAAACCATTCTCCTAAGTAGTGTGCACAGATAGGACTCGTCCCCCATGACAAGCCGCGCTTTAATTAATAGACAGCCAGGCTTTAAAGCACTAGTGCCAGTCAGGCAGTCAGTCAGTCAGTCAGTCTGTATGACCAACAACCATTGTGTTTTTTACCGCCACAAATGTTTCTGATAAGCATAAGAACCCAAGGATCAAAGTCCACTATTGCCTCTCTATTTCCTCGACTTTCATTCCTTCTTCCTCACCTATACTTTCCATCTTTCAGCGTTCTTTTTCTTTCGAAAAACGTTTTTTTTTTACCAACGAAGCAGAGAACGAAAATCCCACATGACTAATTCGCAGGGTCTTCCTCGGGTTCAAAGGTCGTCCATACCAGTGGGTATAAATGCACATTAATGCTGCTCCCGAGGAGAGAACGAATCGAGACCTAATCGTTCGAAGCTTCTCGCCTGTATAAATTGCCATCAATCCGTTTAGCGTGTCATTACCGTCAGTTGACGTGCATGTGGTTATCCCGCCAGAGGCAAGATGCCATTCTGTCATCGCTTCTTGTTTAAACTTTTACAGGAAGACACATTTGCAAACTGTGTGGCATAAATCAGCACTTTTCAGCTCTCAAAAAAAAAGTATATAAATAATAAAACAAGTGGTGTAGGCGTAAATATGGGCTATTCCCCGTTTATCACCATGCCGGGTATAACAATGACAGAGGTCCGTACAGTGAATTGTTTGAAAGCTTGTAAACCATGACCCTTGTTAAATATTGTTTGCTGTCGAGGAAATCGGTTTCGGTGCAACCGATTTAACATAAATTAGAACCGTTTGTGCATATTCAGAAGAGAGCGGATTGTAACATTATTTCACCGTGGTTTACGCGTAGGCCTATTCAGCCGTTAAAGTATAGGCCTGCAATCATTTTACAATGTTCATATTGTCCTAGCATAAATAAAGGTTTCCTAAACAGTACCTTGAATTCCATTCATGACTTTGTTTAATCGGATTGTTTTAAGGATACAAAGTGGTTTATCGTTTATGACTGTAGACCTTACTGCCCGTTTGCACACAACGGTGCATCACTCATGTATGAAATTCATTTGACATGTTGAAAGCGTTTTGACAGCCACATGTCTATCAAATGGATTGAATTGATGTAGAACATTTTCAAAAGTGCATTAAACGTTCTTCAGACAAAATAATAGGCAAAATTATATATTGATAATATTAATGAAAATATTATATTATTATTATTATCGTTATTATTATTATTATTTTCATCATAATGCGGTTATTATTCGTATATCATTATAGTTGTTGTATAGATTAGAACGCAATCGATTATATGTTGCAAGCGCTTTCAGCCTTTGCCCTCTGTAAGAAATCCACCAATGTAAATTCCAGTGAAATGTGGACGAGAGCGGGCTGCGGGGAAAGGGGAGGTTAATCCGAGTTTAATGCACTGAAGCACAGCGCAGGGTCTGGGCTATGATGGGTATGTTATCTCTGCCCAACATTTGGGTCTCCCTCAATTTCAACCCAGCCAAATAGCTGCGAGAAGTGCAGATGAAGTTACTCTCAATGCCTGAGGAAAAAAATGTTATTAATAGCTAAATAACTTCCCCATACTCTCACTAAATCTCTCTCTCACACACTATTCCAGATGGATTTGTTTGAAGTGGTCTCTCGCTTCATTCCCCTGTCCTTCTCATTCAGCACGGCTTTAGACCCCGCAATATATATTTCCATCTATAGAAACCCTGTGTGTGTGTGTGCGCGCGCGCGTGTGTGTGTGTGTGTGTGTGTGTACACGCGTGCGTGCGTGTATTTACGCGTGCGTGTGTGTATTTGTGTGAGAGAGAGGGAGAAAGTGCGAGAGAGAGAGAGAGAGAGAGAGAGAGTGAAACTACATTTTTTTAATTTCTAAAATTAGACGTAATGAGACATGACGCTTTGCTTCTTAAGTCGTTTATGGAGTGACTATTCAACACTTCATATTATCTCTGGCGATAGATGAGTTGATTCTATTGTATGTCTTTTTGTCCTCAATGAAACCTCCTTGGTTCTTAATCGGAACCCATGGTCATTTAATTGAATATGCACAGAGAGACCAAGCCTGGAGCCCTGGATTGCCTGACACCCCACTGTATACCTCTCCACCGCTCGCTCTCATTATCCCTTCCCAGCGCCCTGAAATCCCGTCTGGCCTCTGTTTGATTAGATTGAGAACCTCAGGTAATCCTCCGATTTGCTGAAGTGTCCATCGCCTCCCTCTCGCCAAACCGTGTATAGAGGACAAGACAGTTTGTTGGTTTAGTGTTGCAGATTGGTCTTTGTCGGACGGACGGACTTCATTCTTTCTCGTTCCAAATTTTGCACAAACAAAAGCATCTGCAGGTTTGCGCACACGTGTGTCTTTTTTTTGTGGAGGCGTAACCTTTTGCCCCATTTGTCGCCTAATTAAACTTGGCAGGGCGATCCTAACGCCGCGCTATCACTACGCGCGTATTGAGAACGGCAGGTGGAACTGTACAGTATACTGTTTACCCCCTGTTATGAGCACGTGGGATTTCTTTTGAAAATATGATTCTAAAACGGCTGCTTTTCGTCCATAAATACATTTGTTGGAGAAAAGGACATTTTCAGCAAATGAATAACACCGTTTTAGTGGATGAGAATTAGTCTATAGCTTTATGTTAAACCTCGCGCAATACGGAGATGCCAGTTCACATAATGCAATCCTTATATTCATTTTTCATTTTTCACCACTTACTTATAGGCTCCTATTAAAAATAGATGTTTAATCACGTCAGATTACAGAGAGGATAAATCCGTGATGTAACAACTAATAATCAAATAAAAATACACAAATAAACAAGTAGATACTGTATATAAATAAATAAAGTCTAAGAGCTATAAAGTAAAAAAATCTCATGAATTTGTGCCCAGGGCGAGCTACTGAGCTCCGCTCTGAGATGAAAGTGAAAAGAAATAAAAGGCTCAATTTAATCTGCTTTAAAACCCTTCAACATAACGTTTGTGCTTCAAACTCCGAGAGTGAGAGGGCTGATTGGGGATAAATACATTTCTTACCATGCCTGCGAGCTATTACACCAGAGTGGAACACAGTCGCCTATTCAACAGACACCGTTTCCATTACTTGCTCTAATAAGTCTTAACGTTATTAAATGCCATCCGGATGGTAAACTGCATTACAGAGAGGACGAATGTTTTTAAGAATTAGAAAGCGATAGGCCTAGGCCTATTGCATCTTCTGACTTAAAACGAGCATATGACGAGGACAGATCTGACGCGATAATTAAGGATACAAACCTTATGGGAAAATCTAGGCTTATCTATGGATTCTATGAAATGAAGACCTACGTCGACCAGCTCACGAAATGTTGTTAGTGGTTGTAAACACCATAACAAATAGGTTTGTATGTATGTGTGAACAAGATAGAGCTTTATAACGCTTCAATTAATGTGAATACATCGCAGGTCTACATTATACTAGTTCAAGAGCGAGGACAACCCGATTTTACCGTGCATAACATTTGTTTGAGCAGAGACTCAGATAGTAAACGCTAAAAAAATATATACTAGGCGCAATGAGTTAAAAATGACAGTTAGCCTATGCTGCTATTGGCAACAGTTGAATCTCTGTTTGCAAACTTTTGCAACACAAACCATTTTCCCTCCCATTAATCTAGGATGCATGCACACCAGATCACAATACTACGACCTCTTAAATGGACACAAGCCATTTAAAAAAAAGAAAGAAAGAAAGAAAGAAACGTTTTGCACCATCAAATGCTTATTCTGCTCCAACAGACTGTTCCGTGATATTACAAAACTATCTAACAGCGGGGTGTACTGAATAATTCATTTCCCTTTATATCTACTCTTGCCCTTTGTCCAAAGTTTTTTTCTCTCTCTCTTTGCGGGTTTTTGAATGAGAATGGACAGGCCTATTCCCCCTTTCGCTGCCCTGCTTTCTAGGATTTGCCTTTGTACCTCGGAATCTTCACTTTAGAAAAGCGTCAATGGAGAAGAAGGGTTTTGCGACTGAAGTTCATCTTCAAGTTTGAAGAAGTTTGGCAGTGTCTTTTATGAAAAAAAAAGAAGCTTTTGTGAACTCTTATCTAAACCCTATTCACACATGTTTGATCATCTTAAAGGGCAACCTTTGTCTCATTCAGGACAGGTTTGTATAAACACTGCACATATTTCTTCTCCCCTGTATCACGTGACACATAGTTCTGACAGGCCCCATGGCACAATGACTCGAATAAACTAATTGAGGGAAATTTATAATTAACAAAAAATCGAAGAACTAAAGACCATAAAGGACAAATCATTTATTTGTTATTGTATTTATTTATTTATTCATGTGAATTCTCTATAGCCTACGAGTAAAAATATAACCGATAGACTAATGATTCAATAGCCATGATTAAAATAAAATAAAAAATCAGCATTGTTATTTTCTTGTAAACTCGGTTTAAAAAAAACTTTGGTTACAAAATAAGATGTGAAGAGATCTTATGGATATATAATTGCAATGAATAGCCTATTACAGGGATATAGTTGCAAAGAAGTTGCCACTTAATACGGACGCAGATTCGTCTCAGCTTCAACCGACAAGTGTTGATGTAGTGCCTGTGACTGACATTGATTGTCAAATGGGTCATCTGTCAGCTGTCGTTTAGAGGGATCGTTAAATGAGCGCAAGAGGAATTTGCTACACAAATTAATTTTCTGGAGCTAAATACCTTCCGTCAGGGCTCACATAAATAATTGAGTAATTGAGCAACTACTGGCCGGGAGTTAAAAGCAGGAATGAATGCCCCAATCTGCAAGAGGCTCCTCCGATTTACAACCGTGGATGTGTGAGAATGTCCCAAGAGATAGATAGAAAAAAACGACATTTAACTCACTTGTTGGCCTAATTGAAAACGATATTGCCCAAAAGATGCAGAAAAAAACATCACTGCAGCCACCGAATAATAATAATAATAATAATAGTAACAATAACAATAACAATAACAATAACAATAACAATAACAATAATAACAATAATAATAATAATGATGATGATGATTATCACAACAGGCTAGCATACTACCACAATGATAATAATAATACTACTAATAATACTACTAATAATACTACTACTACGACTAATAATAATAATAATAATAATAATGATTAGAATTACAATAGTAGCCCACTGATAATTCTAGCCTATAACAACACGAAAGGATTAATGTTTTATTTGTTGACCTACCTTTATCACCAAGGATGCCATCGATGCTATGCTTTGTTTTCTTTTCCCCGTCTTCATCCTTCTTATCACAATCATCTTCGTCATCTTTCTTGCCGAACCGGGCTCTCAGAACTCGACTGATGGAGCTCACTGATTTAAACAAAAAAAATGGAGACGGATCATTGGATTGCACTGACGTTCCACGGTGGATGAGCAACACACTAAAGCCTATATTCCCTACATTTTAATACGCGTACGTCTCCGTGGAGCTATTTTTGACATCCAAATGCACGCAAATTCAAGGCGAACAATATTGTCATGTTAGAGTAAATCAATTGAACAAATATGCTAAATAAAATCAGTTATGTCCAGGCTAGTTCTATCGTTCTATAGCAGACTAAACGAAGGGGTCCCATTCCGTCCCATTCCGTTGGCTTTATATAAAGCAGCCGCCATAAGAAGGAAAAGTTGCTTACCGGAAGAAGCCTCACCTGAAGGAACCGTGCTTCTATCGCACACGCCGTCCTTCAGCAACTTGTCCCGGATCTCCCAGCTGAACATCCCCGGGTTCTCTCGTTTGTACTCCTCGATCCGCTTCTCAACGTCCGGCGTTGCTACCTGCTTTGGGTTTTGAAACGCAACAACCAAACACACACAGAAAAGGGAAAAGTCGAAACAACTTTTAATTGAAACGAAGGGTGTAATATTGTCATTTCTAACCATCTAAATACACATAAATCTAGGCCAGTTTTAGGTTGTGGATACAGGCCTATATTGTTTCAAGCTCAAAACAAATTCCTTGCTTTGTAAGTGAGTCGATATAGTATAATTGATCATGCAGTGGTTACTGTGTTATTGAAATATGCCTCACACGTCAAATAGGGCCTTATACAACAGACCAGAGGCCAACACAACTTAGTAAAGTTGTTGCAGGTGAGACATTCATGCACATGATGCCAATACAGGCCACAGTCTAACCGCACGTTTGTCAACTCGATCGTGAAAATAATAAAACTACTCCTCAACTCACCCTGGGCTTGCTGCCTCCTATAGCCCCGGGGCGGATCGAACCGGTCTCCTGGTACCGACAGAGGATTTTGGAGACACAACCATGGGAAACTCGTAGCTGTCGCGAGATTACGCAGGGTCGGATGCCGTGGTGGGCCATCTCTACTATCTTGTGTCGGATATGATTTGGCAGCGGCCTCCCGTTGATGAAGACTCCACCGAGCTGGTTCACCCGACCTTGTCCCAGGGGGGTTGATACTGCTCCGTAATAAACATATGCAGGGCCAAATAATATTGTTTAATGAACAGAAGCATTACAGGAAACATTATGTGACAGACAAATAGATATAGGCCTAATGTCAGACACCAACATAGAGAACAAGGTAAAGGTAATTAATAACGCATGGACAATTGTTGAAATTAAATTGGTTTGATGCAATATCAGTAGGCTACTCCATACTGACAATTGTTTCACGGAGGCTATGTATCAAACATTAAAATGAGTGGGCCCATAGTTACTGAATAGTCTGTCAGTAGTGGGCCCAATATAACAATGTCGACCATGAACTCAAACGCTACACCTCATCTGGCCTATAACATGTATAACAATAACTATTATCCCTAAAAAAAAATAACAAAGAAATAATGATATAATTCATAAGAATTGGTGTGTGCCGAGGGTGCAGAAACTGTTTACGCTTGATTGATATAGACACAATCCAGATCTATATCCTGATCCTATATCCTGACCCTATATCCTGAGCCCCATCCATTTTCAATAGAAAATCATGCCAAGCTCATTCACAGTCAGTTTGTCTGGCAGGAACTGTCATTAGTGGCGTACAGCACTTCAATATCCAATTTCGCATTCAAGAGGCACTTAGGAGTGTGGCACTTTCCACCTTGATTATTCCTAGTCATGCTGTACAAATATTGATGTGATCCTTTGAGCCATCTCTTTGCTGTGTGTGTTATTCCCATTTGCAGCAGCAGGACACTTCAACAAATCCTGGAGCTTGAGTAACTTGGATGCTACGTGGTTTTGTGCATTTTCGTTTATAGCTCTTGAGCACGAACTCACTGAAACTGGAAACTGCTCCCATAAATACATGCAAATACAAATTGGTCTTGGTCTTTTTACGCGCATATGCTTAAACATATTTTTAATTGGCATAGTCTATCGAAGCTACAAAACTCAGATGAAAATTGTTGGCGGGTGAAAATTGTTCAGCAACAATACCACTATGCCAGGTAACTTTTTAATTGCTTAACAGTTCTCCAATCAGTTCGTATTATTGCTGTGACATCATCATCAAGTTAAATTTCAGTCATCAACATTGTCAATGACCATTGGCCTAGCAAATATATTTAATTTACAGCACGACTTGAAAACAACAACACAAGAATCATATTGCCTATAGAGATGTTATTGGATACTTAGATTCACATCACGACATTAATTTCACTGTGAATTTAGGGACATCAAATTATATGTTCCAACATCCGAAACGACTAAAGGTTTTCTCTCTGGACTCGCAAAGTAAAATTATGCCATACCTTCTAGAGGGAATCCTGTTCGGGGGTAGTTCTGGCCTGGCGCTGGGCGCATCATCCGAGGCATAGTTCCTGGTAAAGTAGCCATTCTAGCTACTCAACAAACACCGATGGGCACTAGTAACGCCAAATTACTCGCGCAAAGTCCAGACAAGAAAATGTAGGTTTATGGATATGACGAAATGTCTTCTTTCAAAAGAGCAAAAATTGCCAAATCGATAAAATCGTAGTCCCAGACAGAGAAATTCGAGAATACTAAACCCCTCCAACGGAAAAAAAGTGGTGATGGTCGTCACTTGCTCGGTGAGCTGCCGGGGTAAAATCAGACCCCTTCGAGTGAGGGGTGTGTGTGTGTGTGTGTTTGGAGTGTGTAAAGGGAAGGGGGTACGCCTTGCACTCAAATGTGTAAGTGGCCAAAGGTTATTTAATTCTTTCCCTTGATATACTTTGTGGTCAGCTAGTTTTTGATAACGTCTGCTTGCTGGTTGGAAGTAGTTTAAGTGGCCAACTTTGGCGCACGCTGTAGGAGGAGACAGAGGATCGCGCCGATAGGCTCCACGGCCTTTCTCTTATTCATGATGGGGAGAGTGGGTATAGCCATCGGTCTGTCAGCCAATCAGACAGCGGCACAGGATGCAAAGAACACATTCCACTTTTAATTCATTGCATCACTCTCCTTTCTCTACAGAAAACTAAGAAACACAACTAAACATAGGTGATGTGATACTGCTTAGGCCCCTATATGTCTGGAGAAAAATCTGCCTCCATGAACACGAATGAAACATTCAGCACACGATTTTTAGTGAGCAACATTTTAAAGAATGTTGTATTCCAGGGTACTGTATGTATGTATGTATATATGTATGTATGTATGTATGTATGTATGTATGTATGAGTGAATCTTTTTATCTATCAATATCAATTAATTAAAGGATCATTAACGTTTCACTTATTAAGATTGAAACATTGAGATCTCGAGGTCACAATTGCAAGTCAAATGGATTATCCTGTACTTTCTCAAATGTTTAATTAAATGATGATGTTTTAGGCTACACATTACGATAAAGAAAAATGAAAGGGCAAGAAGGTTAGATTATTCAGGCCACTTATAGGATATGTTACTGATATGTGTAGGCCCTACTCAAAGAACAACTTGACTTTATCTCGCATCGGTACCCGCATTCCATGGCACGGTAAAGAGTTGGACCTGCACGGCAGAGCTCCAGAGGTACTGACCACGGAGGACCTCACCAGGCTTGAAGAAACCACAGCGGGGTATGACGCCGGACCACACGAATAAGCTGCATTCATTTATTGGAAGTGAACTTTGCCCTCTTACATCGTAAGCAAGTGAATCTTGGGGTGAGTAGGGAAGCATTAAATAACCAATAACCTAGGCCTATTCAATGGTCTTAATTCCGTTCTAACGGTCTTTAACTGCACATTCAATTAATTGAATAAACACATCAAACAGACGATCGAACACGTTAGTGTAAATATATCTGTGGCCCCGCAAATCAGTTAGGCTAATTCATTCAAACAGTGAAAGTAAATTAGGGTACTATGGATTATCAAATACAGCCAAGAACTGCAATACAACCTTAGATCAAAATGTCATTAATTATCATTCCTCACAAACATCCTATTTCTTTGAAAAATCACACTATTTTTTCCTTTGGACACGTTTTTCTTGTGTTGTCCTGTGAATCAATACAACGATAGGCCTATAATATAGTTATAACGACTAATTACCACCCAACGTTTTTCAGCTGCGGATAGGCCCTATCTTTAGTTTGTTACAGGGTTCCACAGCTGTCTATGTAATGGTGGACTACACACTCCATGGACATTGGTGGAATTCAATAGCACACAAAGAAATGTGTAGGCATGTAAAAATTCCTCTTTGGATGTGAACATTAATTAAAATTGCGTGTCCTGAACGGCCAAATCGTTTTTAGAAAACCATGCAAGCTTATGAGGTAATTACAACAATTACATCGACCCATGATGATTGTGACAACAGGTAGTCATGTAGGCTATTTAAAAGGAGGGATCTTTTAAACAGCAATAGCTTAAAGGTAATTGTAGTAAAAGTAACCGGTTAAAAACTATTACATCGTTAAGTAAGTAAGAACACATATGTTGAAAGGCTGAGGTCCGTGTGTCAACTCTGTGGGCCCGTCGTGCATAGAAAATTGTGTGACAATTGCCGTGGAAAACACTCCTGGTGGAAGGCAATTTCACAAATAATTTTTGCAACAATTAGGGAGTGTGGAGGGGTGAAATGGCGATTTCACATGTAGATGCGCCGGTGGGGAGGACCTGGTAGCCTGCCGAATAGCTATGACCCTCACTCTCCCGCTTTGGTTTGCTTCACACGGGATAGAAAGGCACAAAGAGCCCGCCTCACCCTCCCGGGAAGACTCACCGAGCATTGGATTAAGTCAAGCATCAATCACGTGAAAACCAAACAAAAGCTTTTTTTTTCTGGAAAACATTCTTTTGATGGAAACCTCGCCATGTCCTTCTACAGGCTTTGGTGAAAAGGTAGAAAGTTCTCTCTTTCTTTCTTTCTCTCTCTCTCTCTCTCTCACCCTCTCACTCTTTCTATCTCTTTCTATCTCCCGAGACTATAATATATAATAGACGTCTGTAAATCAAAATGCTTGAAAATCAGCTTCAGTAGGTCAATGTGTAGTTTTGATTAATTGTGTCATTTCAGGTTTGTGTCGTTCAGTACATTGTGTTAGAATATGTTTGTTTCTAATTGTGCAATCAATAAACAACATTATTTAAGTTGGATGATGACTTTGTGTGAATATGCAAAAAACATGATGATGATGATGATGATGAGTATTATT
>NC_139658.1:23198250-23250750 GCF_951799395.1 Argentina silus | reverse complement strand
CTTGGTTTGTCTGTGAATGTCCTGAGACAGGAGCCCTCTTGGTTTGTCTGTGAATGTCCTGAGACAGGAGCCCTCTTGGTTTGTCTGTGAATGTCCTGAGACAGGAGCCCTCTTGGTTTGTCTGTGAATGTCCTGAGACAGGAGCCCTCTTGGTTTGTCTGTGAATGTCCTGAGACAGGAGTCATGACTCCAAACACTTCTGTGCCAGGAATCTTGACCTCAACAACGACTTTCTATTGTATATAAGTGGGCTATTCTATAATCACTATTTCATATCCGCTCAGTGAACAGGCTATCAATTCATCCTCTGATTTCACAGTCATCACTACTTTATAAAAAGTTATTATATTACTACTAAGAAAAGGAAGTGGAGATCTGAGCAAGCATGAAATTCTGAGAGCATGTGAGCATGAATATTTCAAAGGTTACTTCTGTGACTAATTTAAGTGGAAATCATAAAACCTTAACTCTTCTTGGATGATATCTGACAGATTCCCTTAAATCCCCTTGAATATTAACACACAAGATACATCCTGAATTGTTTTTGTATTCATTAACATTTGTGTTTAATCTGAAAACCGAATTAAACTCCACTTTCTCGAGCCGGTCAGACAGTGTAAACTAAGAGGGTTGTGTCGTGGTAACTCACATGTCCGTGTTACATAGTCCTGCTGTAACGGAGCTGTATCTGAGCCGTGATCGAAGACAGCAGAGACATTGTTGAACGAGAGACACACTAAGGAGGACAATTATGGGCTGGATTGGGCTCTGAGGGCTCACTATACACACACACACACACACACACACACACACACACACACACACACACACACACCGTTCTGTCAACATGCTCTTCCAGTTTTATTGGAGATAATGTAAACAAACAAGATGGAACATTTGCGATATCTCATCATGCAAATTGCTCTCTTTGATCACATTGAGAGATTAGAATGATATAACTGATAGGATGCTGGAAATGACAGTGAATAAACAACATCAACTGCATTTATAGGGACGACAGCATCAACTGCAGTTACATACAGTACGCAGTTGATAGGTAGTAACTGTCTCATAACAGTGGCCACTGTAGCATTCCATTCCACCTGACCAAAGGACACTATGTGTGTGTGTGCGTGTGTGTGTGTGTGTCTGTACGTGTGTGTCTGCGTGTGTGTGTGCCTGTCTGTGCGCGTGCGTGCGCCTGCGTGTGTGTGTCTGTGCGTGTGTGTGTGTGTGTGTGTGTACAGCATGTGATATGCTGGAGCATCACGCTCTGATGTGCATGCCAAATCCTCTTGTCCTCTCACACAACCACCCAGCCCGCCTCTGCTGCTTCCTGCAGTGGTCTGGGGACACTGGGTTGGCAGCAGGTCATGACCAGGGGAGGCCGGTGGACGTAGAAATCGGAGGACAGGCTATTGTAATGAATGGAATGGAATGAGAAATGGTATCAAACACGTGCAGCATTTCATTCAACACGTATCAAAACACACGTGTTGAATGAAATACCACACATGTTTGATAGCATTCCTCATTCCACTCCATGCGTTACAATGAGCCTGTCCTCCGATTTCTACCTCTCCCAGCCTCCCCTGGTCATGACCCAGACACGAGTCACCGGGTATGGCTGGCCGTTTCCCCAAACATGTAAAGAGGGGCTCCCCTCTTTAACAAGCTGTGAATATCCTGACCAGCTACTCTCCACACTGACCCAGACTAGAGGCACATCTCAGACCACAGCCACGATACTGTACAGGTTAAGGAAACGAACAACACAATGTTACACATTAACCCTCCCTCACAATGCCAATCAGTGCCTATCAGCCCTTATCTTGCGGTTCATGTTGTGGTGTGAGTCAGGTTTCAGAAGTATTTGTATTGAAAGCTACATGTTGAATCAAGGTGTGTTACATGCATACCACAGAACAATAGAGGGACATTGGAAAATCATGAATCATGGATAATATTCTGCCAAATATGCATCACTGCTGGTCCACACTAAATATAAAAGTTAAGACACTAAATAAGAGTTGGACATTTCTTTTAACTAATGAGGCCGCCATCAGTGTCATCCAACTGTCCACCAGACACTGTTAACTTGGACGCGTTGATTTACTGCCTCTGCTTGACAGAGGCAACGATACACTCTCCCCTTCTACCAGCATGTGATAGACTAGTCGTGTTGTGCTTTAATCAGTTAAGGCACCCTTCTTCTTTGAAAAAAATGAAAGGAAGAAAGAAAGCTCTTTGTTTTAACGAAGATTAAAGTAACACCCTCCGTTTTGCACGCTGCCACAATTAGTCTCACGCAGACCATCCAGGACATCGTTCCTAGAAGCAGAGATCATTTGACCCCCCCTACACGTGTGACCAAAACATCCCCTCTGTCTCCTTAAGGGACTTCATAAGTTCATTAAGGGTGGCGCTGGCGGGGCTGGACGCAGACACTTAACAGCAGGAGATTGAGCCAACTGAAGACCTCACAACCGGCTGAGGACATGTTCTGATATATACTCAGTCAATCATGATGAAGGTCTTTTCGAAACGTCGGTGTCGTTCTACAGAAATGTGAAGTAGCTAGAAAGCAAGTGTGCTCAAGTTTTTTTGCCTTTTCTAAGTCAATCATGATAAAAAAAAAAAGCCCTGTGCCCAGTTGTGGATCTTGTTGATAACAACAATTATTCTTCCTATTGAAACTCTCTCTCTCTCTATATATATATATATATACACAGTACCAAAGTTGCAGCCAGGTCAGTTCTATCTGTAAAGAACCACGTGCGTTGGAAACTGCAGACACCTCAAATTCAATTGTGAAAACCTGGGACCACTCAAATGAGACTACGTTCTAAAACAACACGTATCGGTTCCTGGCCTTCGCCCTCCTCTCTGACATCACGCTGCTGTAATGCGCACCACGGAAATGTGGAGAGAGAGAGAGAGAGAGAAAAAAAAAATGTTTGCAAACTCTCGCAAATTTCTAGCAAATTACTCAGAAGGAAATGTGGAGGTTTCTGTAAAAATGTGAAACGCAAATGTTAGCAGAACAGATAATCTAATAGGGCCATGGTTTGGTTATCATGTTATGAATGGGCGTCATGGGAGAGCAAGACTGAGCAGCTTCATCTGGTCACCTTGGCATCCGCTATACTCAATTATCTGTCTGATAAAATGCTTATTTGATATGGAAATGGTGGTTAAAACATTCAAACATCGTCCCATAAAATGTGTGAATTGTGAAACTGGCTTACAGGCCTTACATCCACGGTGTCGGTTTGTTTCACCCTCCCCTCGTCCCTCTGAGGAGGTAGGGGCTCCTCATTGTCTCTAGATGACGCCATGGGTTCATTCCCGCCAAACAGATGTCTGGGCCCTGTAGCCTGTATGCTATACTGTATGTTCCTGTCACTACTATACGTTGTCAACTTACAACTTACAGCTACGAAGTCAACTTACTTTACGAATACATGTAAAACAACTATTGCTTTACGGAGAGTCCTCGTGAACAGTAACAACTTGTACTGTACAACTTGCTGACAGAGCGCACAGTGAGAGTTGGAAATGGACTATAGAGAGGTAAGTGGACAACAGTTCTTAACCCATCACGCTAGATGCTTCAGAATCTAGGCCAGGGGAGGCTGGTGGAGGTAGAAATCGGAGGACGGGCTCATTGTAATGCATGGAATGGAATGAGGAATGGGATCAAACCTCCACTGTTGTTATCACACTTCAGAATATAAACCCGCTACAGGGTCATTGTGGTCCTCTGTGGCTCAGCTGGTAGAGCACGGCACTAACAACGCTTAGGTTGGGGGTTCGATTCCTGCTGGGACCATACATACTGAAAAATGTATGCACTCGGAGGATGGGCTCATTGTAATGCATGGAATGGAGTTTTGGATTTCTACCTCCACCAGGCTCCCCTGGTGTGGATTCACACCACAGTTCACACCAACTTTTCGGTGTTAAAACCGAAGACATTATTAGTGCTTTAAACACAATCATAATTCTTAAAAACTGGACTTTTTCTAAATGCAACTTTCATCACAATATCGGTATTCATTTGTTAATCAGGCCTTGTCTCAAAGTAGGCCCTCCTGCTTCTTTTCTGGTACATTATCTGGTCATCTGAGCGTCCCTAACTGAACTGTCACAGACGATTACAGCAGGAACAACTCGTCTTGGTATCCCAAAGAGCATGGGGTGCTCACGAGAGAGTGAGCCACCGATGGAATCAATGTCAGTGTTCAGATAATCACGCACTGCAGATTCACCATGTAAGATGCATTTTGTTTGCTGTCTAACTGTGTAAAGTGTCTATTCATTTTCTGATTTTGCACAGAAAAGTGGTCAGCCTAATGATGACGTTTTTCCACAGAAAGTCTCTTGTCTTTGTAAGGAAGTTGATGCTGGGTACTGAGTTTATGACTGAGCCTTGAACTGTAGATTGAATTTAAATGAAAAGGACATCGGCCTACTGTATGTTGAATTAACCCTAAAGCTACCAATATATTTTGCAAACATTGTTTTCCAACAGGGCAGACCCCAATACTGAAAACATAAGAAAAAACATTCTTTCAAAAAGTAATATTTTTTCATTCATAATCATTTATAACAACAGAAAATGATTTGTTTTGGATTTTTAGTTTTTTACTTTTTAAAGGAAATTTGGGATTGAGTTCATCCATTAGCACACTTGCTATTGTTTTAATTATATGCTTTAAAAGTTAAAACAATTAAAATAAAAAGCCTATATATGCTCTCCAATAAAACATATTGGAAAACAAATTGTAGTACAAAAAGTACAAAATGTGTATTCAACAATGTGAAACCTGTAGTATGTATTTTTATTATAATTATATATATCTTCATTTTTACTAAAACTAAAACTGTGTTGGAGTGTCATACTTATGATTAAAGTATGGTCATAATCGATCATCTTGTTTCCAAAAAAAAAAATGTTGAAAGTAATTTTCCATTGATAGATTTCTAAAAAGTAAGTATATCTCTGGTAAGTTTATATGTGTCTGACAGGGGCAAGCAGACAGAGTTGATCTGGCTAAATATGGAAACAAAAACCAAACAGGAGTCAGTGCTCTTACGGTGCTTCATCTGTCTACGTGTTCTTTCAACAGAGACAAAGAGCTCATCTATACTGTGTGCTCAGACTGACCCCTCCTCACAGAAAACCATGTGCTTGTCACACACACAGAAACACCAGCTTTACACAACAGGAGTGTGAAATCAACATGTTCCAACGTGGAGGGAGAGAAGCCCGAAATATCATTGCACCCTGAGAACATCATGCTAAGTACTGACCCTGCCGTTCATGGGTCATTCTCCGAAAATCAATGTTTTCTCCTCTGCCAGTTTCGGTGGTTGAAGCGAGGCCAAACCCAGGGTTGTGTAATCATCGAGGTTTCTTCCTCTTAAAAAAGCAACGGTCTGACTGTGGCTGAAAATAACACTGAAGTATCCCTTGTATAATCATAATTAAAGTTTTTTTCTGTACAGAAGTATGTTAGTTAGTCAACAGCTCAATGTTTTGTTTTGTTTTTCAGGTAGGCCTATTGTATCAATCACTGACCGTGATAATTGAAGCTGATTGAAAC
This sequence comes from Argentina silus, assembly GCF_951799395.1. NCBI lineage: Eukaryota > Metazoa > Chordata > Actinopteri > Argentiniformes > Argentinidae > Argentina > Argentina silus. The sequence goes on along the minus strand of NC_139658.1, from coordinate 23,245,141 downwards.
TTTGACATTTGAGGATTGCATCTGACAAACAACTGAACAAGAGTATAGTTGTTACATGCAAACATGTTTTGAAGAGATAAACTCATGGACAAACGGTCGGTCATATACATCATTTGGTAAACCGGCTCAAGCAGCAGTCAGACCTCCCTGCGCAGTCCAATGACGCCACCTGGCGGATAAACGACGTAGACGACCTCGCCGGGAACTTCCTGTTAAAAAATGGCTGCGCCCTTACAGATGTCACATTAGAAAACATCGGTGCTGGGATTTTATGTCATTGTCAACTGAAAACGCTATCTTCTGGTTCTTCCTTTGACCTCATAGGTATTTTGTCACTTACTGTACGTGTATACTGTTGAGCTTTTGAAACTGCTTGCTTCGCGTTGAACTATGAACAGCTAGCTTACGTTAGCTGGCTAGCTAATCATCATGCTTGTGTCAGTCAATTCTGCCGACTAGTGTAGCTAGCTGTCATGTGTTGTATGGCGTCAACATAATAGTAACTTTCAACATTCCTATCTTTTGCAGGATAATATTCAATCATGGTTCATCTTTGTAAGTATAACCACATTTTTTCCACTTATCGTGTCTAACCTTCAAGTACACCTATGATGTCTCTGTCATGTGCAACTATCTAGCAAAAGTTACGCATTTCATTTTCCCCTCCTGTTTCTTTTGTTTAAATCATTTTATTTTCATCCTCAGTATTTCTATGATTATAAACAATGCGTATAAACAATTAATGAAGCAACTATACGTCATTGATCTGTTTTTGTCTTTCTTTGTTCCCCGCAGCGTCTCTTCTACTGAAAACGTACCATGGAGGACACGTCGTCATCAGACTGGCGTTGGCCGGCCACAAACAGGCCAACAGGCCCTTCTACCGCATCGTGGCCGCCTACAACAAGAGGGCCCGCGACAGTAAATACATAGAACAGCTGGGTACCTACGACCCTCTTCCAAACACCAACAATGAGAAACTGGTCAGCTTCAACTACGACAGGATCAAGCACTGGATGGGATGTGGTGCCCACCCATCCAAGCCTGTGGCCAAGCTTCTAGGTGTGTTCCCCCAGCCCTGATCAAGCGTACACACACACACACACACACACACACAAGCAGTTTACCTTGAATTGGATTCTACTTTGTGTTAATTTGTTTTACTCTTGTCTATCATTTGTCAATTACAACTATTCTGTTAACTAAACTTCCCTGAGGAACAAACTACACTAGATGTATTGTAGTGTCTGTTTGTAATAGTTTAACTGTCAAAGCCATAACTTAGCTACTGCCAAGTTTTTTGCAGTTTATACAACGGCTTTGATGAAGCTTAGTCCTGTACATGACATGTATGATGAAGAAAGTCATTGCACTTTTAGTGGGTCACTTCACCTAGCCCAACACTCAACAGCAGTACCAGAGGACGTGTGTGGTAAAATGTGTCTTCTCCTCTCCCGTCTGCCTTCTCCTCTCCCCCTGCAGGTCTGGCAGGGTTCTTCCCTTTGCATCCCATGACGGTGACAGAAGCAGAGCGTCGCAGTGCCCTGGCAACGCTGGTAGAGACCGCAGAGGAAGGTCTGGAGGAGGGAGACAAGCACAAGGAGTTATGAGAGGTGCAGCACTGGGATGTGTGTGACCCCCCCAGGGGAGGCTGGTGGTGCTGGAGGTGGGCATCGCAGGACGGGCTCATTGAAATGCATGGAACGTGTTTGATACCATTCCTCATTCCATTCCATGCATTACAGGGAGCCCGTCCTCTGATTTCTACTTCCACCAGCCTCCACTGGTGTCACCATAGAGATGGATACAGCAGATTGTTGTACTGTATCTCTACAGTATGTGAGTGACTGTTGATCAGAAAAGATCATGGATGACGCCTGGGAATCTCATTCATGGACTTTCTCTCCTGTATCTACGACTGCTTCTCATGACAACTGGACATTGCACTGTACTTCTTGGAAAAGTTGTTGTGGTTAATGAAAACCATGAATATTCAAAGCAAGTTTCAAGTTTATTGTTATGTGTCATACACAAGTGCAGGGAGTAAAATTCTTAAGCTTGGTTCCATGACAATGCAGCACACAAAAAGTACACTTACAAGCTTTCTTTTTGTATGTAACCATCATAAGTTGTGTGTGTGTGTGTTAACTTCTCATAGCAAGTACATTTGTTTGTATTTACAGTTTTATTGTGGCTGAATTAAAATATTAAATGTGCCTTCTGTTTGTGCTCCACAACATCAACCAACCTCAATCAACATCTATCATCATCGACCAACATCAAATCATAAAATATAAACATCAACAACAGAATGTAATAAGGATAATAGCTAAAATATAAACATCAACGATAATAACATTAAATACAGTAAAAACATAACTTAATGCTACCAGACTCTGAAGGCCTTTCCAAGAAGTCTATATTTTCTCGATATCAATGTTATCGTCATGTCACTACCACTGTCAACGATGATAAGTCACTAACAATGAATCAACGATGAAAACAGCGAGTAAGAGTCGCATTTCTCTGTTCACGGTTTGACTTCCCTCTATAAGCCTGGGTTAAGCACAGGTTGGATTGCTGAAACTCTGCCAGGAGAAGGAGTGTGAGAAGGGAAGGGAATTTAGATAATTGAACACTGCCTCATGGAACAGTCATCAGACCTCATGGAACAGTCATCAGACCTCATGGAACAGTCATCAGACCTTTTGAAGTTGAACTTAGCTGCACCCTGCAAACAGTAATGAGAGAGAACATAACCTGAAGTGGGTGGGTTCCTTGACAGGACTTGCACTGTTTTAGAGTTCCTTGTTGGTTCAAGGACAGATTGGTTCTCTTTCATCACTTAGATGTACAGTTCTTGGGGACACTTTAATGACTTGTATTGCAAATTGCAAAAAAAAAAAAGAGAAGAAAGTATGTATTATTTAAATTGTATTATTAGAGTTGCATCAGTTGATTCAGTTGATACATTATATGTACATTATAATGACGTGTCAGATGTATTTTCCGGTGCATGGCACCTACTCAGTTATCTATGAGGAAGGAGACTACCGTTCCTGTATTTGTGTAAGCCTGTGCAGGATGTAAGAAATTCACAAAAGAAAAACCCCACAAGAAGGAGTTGTAGAGTAAATATAGTTTCATGTTGGATTGTCAGATTGAGAAATGGGTTTATTGTTGTTCACACACTTATCACACTTCTGCTTCATGACGCTGATATTAAAAGCAAGTGACTTATCTTGAAGGGCTCCACTGTCCATCTGTGAAATGAGTTCTTATGTCTTCATTAAATGCCAGTGACAAACAAGTTTACTGCCTGCACCATATTTTATTATGTGTTGTGGTTATGGAAACCTAATGAATTCCTATGCTCAATTGGACACTTTGTTATTCACACTGAATTTAATTAAATTTGACTGTTATCCTGTGTGTGAATTGCATCAACAAATGGAGAGAGAGAATTAATGTACTGCAAATAAGGACAACTAAAGCATTTGTGTAAATTCACTCTCCCCTTTGACAACATGAAAGGTCACACGTTTTTGTTGGCACTGAATCAACAGAATGACTGAAAGTGTCGCTTTATTGACTGTGGCAGGTCCAGAAACTCAAAATCATATCTTTGGAAAGTCTGGTCTCAAATAGCAGACATACTTAAACTGTAGCTGTGATGTCAACCAAGGCACACTTATAGCAAGAACCACTTCTTGGTCCACATTGAGGATGAATTAAAGACACCGAATGGGTCTGAAAAGTATTTTATTTTGTGTTCTTTAGGGGTTGGGTGAGGGCATAATAAATCAACTAAAGGCTTTGATTGTCTTCCTCTGTTGGTGACTCAGTGACGAGTTTGTCGTGAGATGATTAACTAAGTATTGGCAGATATATATATAAGAAACTTGGCAGAACCTTGTGATCAGTAAATATTCTATTTTAACTTGGAAATGAGTTTCAAGTAAACAAAGAGGGGCGTGGAGTCATTATGTTGGGGATTTATTTCATATTTCCTGGTACAATTTCATCATAAGGTCATAAGGTCATTCAGAGTCAGTAACAGAGCCTCTTTACAGCCAGGTCTCTGTTGAGTGCACTGCCATGATCTCGCTCCATGTAGGATCTCACATATTGTCCAAGTCACTGACTCACTGCTCCCTCATCTCAGAGTCTAAATATAAAATGCTAAACACTACTGTATTGAAATGCCACATGACTGTTTTGAGTACTTATGTACTTATGAAATCAAATCAGTAAGTACAGTGGTATGATGTGAAGGCCAACACACACATTGTGTAACACACCAGTCAAGAGGCATCACACCCTTTGTAGCTGATGTGGGAGAAAAGTTATTTTATTTGCTTAGTATTTTCCCATTTCATTTTTTCAGAGAAGCAATGGAAGTACCTTGATCAGTATCACTGACAGACAAATATCACTATAACCATCATTAAACATTGCTGACAGTAAAAGTTACATTTACATTTATGGCATTTAGGAGACACCTTTATCCAAAGTGACTTACAACAAATACATACATTTAAACAAATAAATACAATACTTACATACAAATACATTTGTTAAAGTAAGTGAATCATCCATCCATCAGTCATCATAAGACAAAGTAATCAATGCTCAGACCAGGGGCCACAGGCAGTCGCAATGCTAGAAGAAGGAAAAATTACTTTATTTATTTTATTATTATTTATTTTTTTAACAGGAGAGAAACTTGTACAGGGGGGTAGAGGGGGTGAAGAGGTCTTTAGGAAAGACCGTTAAAATGTAGCCTGAAGAGATGGGTCTTCAATCTACGGTGGTAGATTGGTAGTGACTCTGCAGTCTTGACAGCAGTGGGAAGCTTGTTCCACCAGCGGGTTGCCAGGACAGTGAGAAGCCGTGACCGAGTAGCGCGGCTGCTGCATTCACGTAGAGGCGGCGGTGCCAGGCGGCCAGCCGAGGTGGAAGAGCGGAGTGATCGGGCAGGGGTTTGGGGGCTGACCGTTGCTTGCAAGGTTCTGTCTGTGCTTGACAAAACTCTGAGTTTCAATGACAATCAGTCAGTCACAGTCACCTTTAAGTGTTGTAACCATGCCCACATATTACAAGTGGCCTACAAGTTAATATGTGTATAAGTTAATGAATAACCAACAATCTCCACTTCCACTCAATACAGTTCTGTTCAGGTAGCCCTTAATCTTGTCTTACCTTTGATCTAGCAGTCAAAACAAGCTGAATTAAATCCTGTTTAGTGAATATAAGGTCACCATCCCTAGGCAACCTGTGACTTTCCATTCTTGACTAATACAGGTGTACTGCACTCCGCATGTGACGTTGTTAAAGTAAAAAAAATCAGGTAGCTTGAACACTATTGAGAGGTTTTAGGTGGAACAGGACAAATAACCTCAGCTTACCTCAGCAACGTTGTCGCAACACTGTCAAGAGAGATTGTTTTGGTTCTGTGAATTAGGCGTTGTTATTTCCTTAACATTTGGAGCTTGCACAAGGCAGCTAGCTACAGCTGAGGCATGTTAGTACATGAAATGGAAATCATACACTTTTGGCCAAGGAGCCTCACTCAAACCAGGACAAAAAAAAAACAATAGGTGTTATCCTCAGATAACATATATATATATATAATCATTTCATATAGTTTTCATTAGTTTTCACATTCCCAGATCGGAATACTGTAACATAATTCAAGTCAGGATTTGAGGGAGTTAATCTCATGTACTCACAGCCTTTATAAAGATAACATTGATGCAAAGTGTTATCCTAAGAGCTCTAATACCACACATGCATAAGGATTGGCGTGTGACCAGAAACCCTTTGGGAATGGCCGCTGCTCTTTGACGTCAATCTGTCTTCTACTGGGGAAAGAGGTGAGGAGGGGTGTGAGCAGAAGACCAAAGCACTGAAAAGCCAAAACTATTTCAAGAGTTTGTCTAGGGTGTGTGCTCCAACGATATCTTCCTCAGCCCACCACACTGCATCCTTGAAGACACAAAACTAACTAACTAAGTAACTAACTAACTTACTGATAGGTCAGTGGCGATATGCATACAAGCAAAGGGGATGAAACATAACTAAATGCCTGCAGGGAGGATTATTGTTCCAGTGAGGTTGAAGTGTTTCCATTGAGAAGCCAACGCTACAAACACAATCAAACTTTTCTTTCTTTAACAATTTATCCTTAAAACTACTTGGCATCAGACAACAGGTCAGAGAAGTGTGTCCCTGAGGCACGAGGATAGATAACATGTGGATCTTCTCAGGACACGTCCCTTGGAAAAGGCTGGTATCCTGTTGCCTAATCATCCTTACCGTAATTGTGATAATTGTAGTAGTCACAATAAAAAAGGGTAAGTTCATGATTTTCTTTTTCTCCAATTGACATCTGCATTTTTCAATAAAAGTAACGCTTTGCAATGAACATAATAAATTATGTATTAATGTAGAGTACCAGTCAAAGGTTTGGACACACCTTCTCATTCAATGGTGTTTCTTTATTTTTTATTCTTTTCTACATTGTAGATTAATATTGAAGACATCAAAACTATGAAGGAACACATATGGAATTATGTAGTAAACAAAAAAGTGTTAAACAAAACCAGAATATGTTTTATATTTTAGATTCTTCAAAGTAGCCACCTTTTGCTTTGATGACAGTTTTGCACACTCTTGGCAAGGTGTGTCCAAACTTTTGACTGGTGCTGTATGTAGCTTCAATATTGAAATTAACCTGACTGAGTAAAAATTAATCTGTGGGTTGGCAGCATCTTAATTGAGCCATTCATTGCAAATCAACATTAATTTCAAATAATAATGAAATCTACTCCTTTTGATGACAATGAATGACAAAAGAAAAAAGCACATTAGCACAACTGTCTTACCTTATCATAACCAAAGCGCTAAGAAATTATTACTCCAGTGATTTTGTTGTCATGGTAGGTGAATTTGTAAACGAATTTGTAAACAAGCTTTAAATCAAATTTAAAAACGCTGCTCTCATACTTTGAGCATGTGAACATGCTGATTTTTGGGGGCATCTAACCCTAACCCTAACCCTAACATTCATTGATAACCGATATACATGTTGATGTCTATATTTTTTTTAGTAGTTCCACTAAACAATGGCAAAAAGATGCTCTTAATGCTGATTAGGCAAAAATCCAAATCTCAATAATGACCTGAAATGATCTCCATTGATAAATAGAGCAACATCTATTTATTTAACGTGCACAGTTACATAAGCCAAATGAAAATTCCACATTCAGTGCACTGCAGATTGATATAATTTGTAATTTGCTGTTCAATCAAATTTTTTGTGACAGTTTGATCATCCACTTTCATTTACAAAAAAATACAAACATGCATTGTAAAAAGCATTCTTAAAACATAAGAGTTGCCAACCAATGTAATTTCCAGTAATGGTTTATTCCAGCCCGCCCTCCCCCCACCCGAAGACGAACTTTATCAAAGTGGTCTATTCCGCTATCTTCACGAGAGTAAACAAACCTGCGTCCTCGCTGACACGGGTCACTGGAACCACACACCCGAGCTATTAACTGGTGAAATAAATGATTGGTAAATAATATCTTAGTGTGTCACTCCTTATGCCAAACCAATAAACAAGTTTATTTATTCATAAAAAGCCATACAATTTAAAAAGCCAAAACATTTAAAGAACATGAAAAATAAAAAAGGTTATCAGGATCTCCATTAGCTGCTGCCATTCTCTTCCTGGGGTCCACATAGAACATACAACAGAACACAGAGTACAGCTATAGACAGAACAGATAAATATAAGAACAACATAAGATAATATACAAATAATAATTATATTAAATAATTATAACTACTACTAAGAATAATGATGGTAATACTACATACAAAGTAAAATAATAATAATACAAATATATAATTATCTATTCCCTGTTCATACTCATGAGGTTGGAATGTGTGAGAGGGTGATGAAAGCTTGAATGTGAAGTTTGAGGAAACTAATATGACTAATTTCTAACAGAGCAATCAACACAAATCATGCAATTTATTTCACTCAACAGGAGATCAAAATTCAGTTCAAGTTCAATCAGACCCAGAAAGGAGAAAACATATAGGCGTAAATTCGACAACAGAACATTCTTCAATCAAGGAGGTTGAATTTGCTTGGAATGCAGGTTTTTCAGAAGAATTGAATGCTGCCATTATGAAAACTCCAACCCAAAACAGCTCAATTGGAAAATCAATGGAGCCTAATTCAACTCAACTCAAAAGTCAGAAGACAAACATGGAAATGTCTTCAACTAAGGTGACTATAATGGGAGAGATTAAATCAACACAATTCACAACTGAAAACCCCAAAACGAGTGAATCACAAATTTCCTCTTCCATGAAAGACATAACATCCTCGAATGGAATTAAAAATCCAACACAGGATTCCCCAGAAACAAGTGAAACAGCGACCACTACACAAACTCAGACAACTGAATTCTCAACAAAAGAGAGACAACAATCAACAATATTTACTCATTCAAACTCAGCCTCTTCATTAACCACTGAGTCAAGGAAACCTGCAGTCACTACCAGTCCAGAAACTACTTCAATGAATTTAAGTGGAAAAACAACTGAAAACACTGTTCAAACCCAACACTCAACTGCAGTCACACAAACCATATCCACAACCATTTCCCCTTCAAGTTACGTAACAAAATTGGAAGTGTCTTCTAGCACTCCTGAGACCTTTTCAACAACCCCTGTATCTGGTGATACCACTCATCAGGAAAGTAACACAACAACTCCAACCCAAAGCACCTCAATTATTACATCAATGGAGACTACTGTGGGAGTAAACCAATCAACACCATTCACAACTGAAAAGCCCAAAACGACAAGTCAATCAGAAATGTCCTCATCCACAAAAGACATCACATCCTCTCAAGGAATTAAAAATCCAACACAGCATTCCCCAGAGACAAGTGCAATAACGACCACTACACAAACTCAGACAACTGATTTCTCAACAAAAGAGAGACAACAATCAACAATATTTACTCATTCAAACTCAGCCTCTTCATTAACCACTGAGTCAAGGAAACCTGCAGTCACTACCAGTCCAGAAACTACTTCAATGAATTTAAGTGGAAAAACAACTGAAAACACTGTTCAAACCCAACACTCAACTGCAGTCACACAATCCATATCCACAACCATTTCCCCTTCAAGTTACGTAACAAAATCTGAAGTGTCTTTTAGCACTCTTGAGACCTTTTCAACAACCCCTGTATCTGGTGATACCATTCATCAGGAAAGTAACACAACAACTCCAACCCAAAGCACATCAATTCTTATATCAATGGAGACTACCGTGGCAGAGAACAAATCAACACCATTCACAACTGAAAAGCCCAAAGCGACAAGTCAATCAGAAATGTCCTCATCCACAAAAGACATGACATCGACTAATGGAATTACAAGTCCAACACAGCATGCCTCAGAAACAAGTGAAACAACGACCACTACACAAACTCAGACAACTGATTTCTCAACAAAAGAGAGACAAACATCGACAATATTTACTCATTCAACCTCCATGCCAACCTCAGCCTCTTCATTAACCACTGAGTCAAGGAAACCTGCAGCTACAACGAGCCCAGAAACTACTTCAATGAATTTCAGTGGAAAAACAACTGAAAACACTGTTCAAACCCCACATTCAACTGCAGTCACACAAACCATATCCACAACCATTTCCTCTTCAAGTAACGTAACAATATCGGAAGTGTCTTTTAGCACTCCTGAGACCTTTTCAACAGCCCCTGTATCTGGTGATACCACTCATCAGGAAAGTAACACAACAACTCCAACCCAAAGCACCTCAATTATTACATCAATGGAGACTACCGTGGCAGAGAACAAATCAACACCATTCACAACTGAAAAGCCCAAAACGACAAGTCAATCAGAAATGTCCTTTTCCACAAAAGACATCACATCCTCTCAAGGAATTAAAAATCCAACACAGCATTCCCCAGAAACAAGTGAAACACCGACCACTACACAAACTCAGACAACTGAATTCTCAACAAAAGAGAGACAAACATCAACAATATTTACTGATTCAACCTCCATGCCAACCTCAGCCTCTTCATTAACCACTGAGTCAAGCAAACCTGCAGTCACAACGAGCCCAGAAACTACTTCAATGACTTTAAGTAGAAAAACAACTGAAAACACTGTTCAAACCCAACACTCAACTGCAGTCACACAAACCATATCCACAACCATTTCCCCTTCAAGTTACGTAACAAAATCAGAAGTGTCTTCGAGCACTCTTGAGACCTTTTCAACAACCCCTGTATCTGGTGATACCACAAATCAGGAAAGTAACACAACAACTCCAACCCAAAGCACATCAATTCTTACATCAATGGAGACTACCGTGGCAGAGAACAAATCAACACCATTCACAACTGAAAAGCCCAAAGCGACAAGTCAATCAGAAATGTCCTCTTCCACAAAAGACATAACATCCTCTCATGGAATTAAAAATCCAACACAGCATTCCCCAGAAACAAGTGAAACACCGACCACTACACAAACTCAGACAACTGATTTCTCAACAAAAGAGAGACAAACATCGACAATATTTACTCATTCAAACTCAGCCTCTTCATTAACCACTGAGTCAAGGAAACCTGCAGCCACAACGAGCCCAGAAACTACTTCAATGAATTTCAGTGGAAAAACAACTGAAAACACTGTTCAAACCCCACATTCAACTGCAGTCACACAAACCATATCCACAACCATTTCCTCTTCAAGTAACGTAACAATATCGGAAGTGTCTTTTAGCACTCCTGAGACCTTTTCAACAGCCCCTGTATCTGGTGATACCACTCATCAGGAAAGTAACACAACAACTCCAACCCAAAGCACCTCAATTATTACATCAATGGAGACTACCGTGGCAGAGAACAAATCAACACCATTCACAACTGAAAAGCCCAAAACGACAAGTCAATCAGAAATGTCCTTTTCCACAAAAGACATCACATCCTCTCAAGGAATTAAAAATCCAACACAGCATTCCCCAGAAACAAGTGAAACACCGACCACTACACAAACTCAGACAACTGATTTCTCAACAAAAGAGAGACAACAATCAACAATATTTACTCATTCAAACTCAGCCTCTTCATTAACCACTGAGTCAAGGAAACCTGCAGCCACAACGAGGCCAGAAACTACTTCAATGAATTTCAGTGGAAAAACAACTGAAAACACTGTTCAAACCCCACACTCAACTGCAGTCACACAATCCATATCCACAACCATTTCTCCTTCAAGTAACGTGACAAAATTGGAAGTGTCTTCTAGCACTTTTGAGACCTTTTCAACAACCCCTGTATCTGGTGATACCACTCATCAGGAAAGTATCACAACTCCAACCCAAAGCACCTCAATTATTACATCAATGGAGACTACTGTGGGACAGAACCAATCAATACCATTCTCAACTGAAAAGCCCAAAACGACAAGTCAATCAGAAATGTCCTCTTCCACAGAAGACATAACATCCTCTCATGGAATTAAAAATCCAACACAGCATTCCCCAGAAACAAGTGAAACAACGACCACTACACAAACTCAGACAACTGAATTCTCAACAAAAGAGAGACAAACATCAACAATATTTACTGATTCAACCTCCATGCCAACCTCAGCCTCTTCATTAACCACTGAGTCAAGCAAACCTGCAGTCACAACGAGCCCAGAAACTACTTCAATGAATTTCAGTGGAAAAACAACTGAAAACACTGTTCAAACCCCACACTCAACTGCAGTCACACAATCCATATCCACAACCATTACCCCTACAAGTAATGTGACAAAATTGGAAGTGTCTTCTAGCACTCTTGAGACCTTTTCAACAACCCCTGTATCTGGTGATACCACTCATCAGGAAAGTATCACAACAACTCCAACCCAAAGCACCTCAATTATTACGTCAATGGAGACTACTGTGGCAGAGAACAAATCAACACCATTCACAACTGAAAAGCCCAAAAAGACAAGTGAATCACAAATGTCGTCATCCACAAAAGACATGACATCCTCTCAAGGAATTAAAAATCCAACACAGCATTCCCCAGAAACAAGTGAAACACCGACCACTACACAAACTCAGACAACTGAATTCTCAACAAAAGAGAGACAAACATCAACAATATTTACTGATTCAACCTCCATGCCAACCTCAGCCTCTTCATTAACCACTGAGTCAAGGAAACCTGCAGTCACAACGAGCCCAGAAACTACTTCAATAACTTTAAGTGGAAAAACAACTGAAAACACTGTTCAAACCCAACACTCAACTGCAGTCACACAAACCATATCCACAACCATTTCCCCTTCAAGTAACGTAACAAAATCGGAAGTGTCTTTTAGCACTCTTGAGACCTTTTCAACAACCCCTGTATCTGGTGAAACTCCTATTCAGGAAAAAATCACAACAACTCCAACCCAGAGCACATCAATTCTTATATCAATGGAGACTACCGTGGCAGAGAACCAATCAACACCATTCACAACTGAAAAGCCCAAAAAGACAAGTGAATCACAAATGTCGTCATCCACAAAAGACATGACATCCTCTCATGTAATTACAAGTCCAACACAGCATTCCCCAGAAACAAGTGAAACACCGACCACTACACAAACTCAGACAACTGAATTCTCAACAAAAGAGAGACAACAATCAACAATATTTACTCATTCAACCTCAGCCTCTTCATTAACCACTGAGTCAAGGAAACCTGCAGCCACAACGAGCCCAGAAACTACTTCAATGAATTTCAGTGGAAAAACAACTGAAAACACTGTTCAAACCCCACATTCAACAGCAGTCACACAATCCATATCCACAACCATTTCCCCAACAAGTAACGTAACAAAATCGGAAGTGTCTTTTAGCACTCCTGAGACCTTATCAACAAACTCTGTATCTGGTGATACCACTCATCAGGAAAGTAACACAACAACTCCAACCCAAAGCACCTCAATTATTACATCAATGGAGACTACTGTGGGAGTAAACCAATCAACACCATTCACAACTGAAAAGCCCAAAACGACAAGTCAATCAGAAATGTCCTCATCCACAAAAGACATAACATCCTCTCAAGGAATTCAAAATCCAACACAGCATTCCCCAGAAACAAGTGAAACACCGACCACTACACAAACTCAGACAACTGAATTCTCAACAAAAGAGAGACAAACATCAACAATATTTACTGATTCAACCTCCCTGCCAACCTCAGCCTCTTCATTAACCACTGAGTCAAGCAAACCTGCAGTCACAACGAGCCCAGAAACTACTTCAATGAATTTAAGTGGAAAAACAACTGAAAACACTGTTCAAACCCCACACTCAACTGCAGTCACACAATCCATATCCACAACCATTACCCCTACAAGTAATGTGACAAAATTGGAAGTGTCTTCTAGCACTCTTGAGACCTTTTCAACAACCCCTGTATCTGGTGATACCACTCATCAGGAAAGTATCACAACAACTCCAACCCAAAGCACCTCAATTATTACGTCAATGGAGACTACTGTGGCAGAGAACAAATCAACACCATTCACAACTGAAAAGCCCAAAAAGACAAGTGAATCACAAATGTCGTCATCCACAAAAGACATGACATCCTCTCAAGGAATTAAAAATCCAACACAGCATTCCCCAGAAACAAGTGAAACACCGACCACTACACAAACTCAGACAACTGAATTCTCAACAAAAGAGAGACAACAATCAACAATATTTACTCATTCAACCTCAGCCTCTTCATTAACCACTGAGTCAAGGAAACCTGCAGCCACAACGAGCCCAGAAACTACTTCAATGAATTTCAGTGGAAAAACAACTGAAAACACTGTTCAAACCCCACATTCAACAGCAGTCACACAATCCATATCCACAACCATTTCCCCAACAAGTAACGTAACAAAATCGGAAGTGTCTTTTAGCACTCCTGAGACCTTATCAACAAACTCTGTATCTGGTGATACCACTCATCAGGAAAGTAACACAACAACTCCAACCCAAAGCACCTCAATTATTACATCAATGGAGACTACTGTGGGAGTAAACCAATCAACACCATTCACAACTGAAAAGCCCAAAACGACAAGTCAATCAGAAATGTCCTCATCCACAAAAGACATAACATCCTCTCAAGGAATTCAAAATCCAACACAGCATTCCCCAGAAACAAGTGAAACACCGACCACTACACAAACTCAGACAACTGAATTCTCAACAAAAGAGAGACAAACATCAACAATATTTACTGATTCAACCTCCCTGCCAACCTCAGCCTCTTCATTAACCACTGAATCAAGCAAACCTGCAGTCACAACGAGCCCAGAAACTACTTCAATGAATTTAAGTGGAAAAACAACTGAAAACACTGTTCAAACCCCACACTCAACTGCAGTCACACAATCCATATCCACAACCATTACCCCTACAAGTAATGTGACAAAATTGGAAGTGTCTTCTAGCACTCTTGAGACCTTTTCAACAACCCCTGTATCTGGTGATACCACTCATCAGGAAAGTATCACAACAACTCCAACCCAAAGCACCTCAATTATTACGTCAATGGAGACTACTGTGGCAGAGAACAAATCAACACCATTCACAACTGAAAAGCCCAAAAAGACAAGTGAATCACAAATGTCGTCATCCACAAAAGACATGACATCCTCTCAAGGAATTAAAAATCCAACACAGCATTCCCCAGAAACAAGTGAAACACCGACCACTACACAAACTCAGACAACTGAATTCTCAACAAAAGAGAGACAACAATCAACAATATTTACTCATTCAACCTCCATGCCAACCTCAGCCTCTTCATTAACCACTGAGTCAAGCAAACCTGCAGTCACAACGAGCCCAGAAACTACTTCAATGAATTTCAGTGAAAAAACAACTGAAAACACTGTTCAAACCCAACACTCAACTGCAGTCACACAAACCATATCCACAACCATTTCCCCTTCAAGTGACGTAACAAAATCGGAAGTGTCTTTTCGCACTCTTGAGACCTTTTCAACAACCCCTGTATCTGGTGATACCACGAATCAGGAAAGTAACACAACAACTCCAACCCAAAGCACCTCAATTATTACATCAATGGAGACTACCGTGGGACAGAACCAATCAACACCATTCACAACTGAAAAGCCCAAAGCGACAAGTCAATCAGAAATGTCCTCTTCCACAAAAGACATCACATCCTCTCATGGAATTAAAAATCCAACACAGCATTCCCCAGAAACAAGTGAAACACCAACCACTACACAAACTCAGACAACTGATTTCTCAACAAAAGAGAGACAAACATCGACAATATTTACTCATTCAAACTCATCCTCTTCATTAACCACTGAGTCAAGGAAACCTGCAGCCACAACGAGCCCAGAAACTACTTCAATGAATTTAAGTGGAAAAACAACTGAAAACACTGTTCAAACCCCACATTCAACTGCAGTCACACAAACCATATCCACAACCATTTCCCCTTCAAGTTACGTAACAAAATCGGAAGTGTCTTTTAGCACTCCTGAGACCTTTTCAACAACCTCTGTATCTGGTGATACCACTCATCAGGAAAGTAACACAACAACTCCAAACCAAAGCACCTCAATTATTACATCAATGGAGACTACCGTGGCAGAGAACAAATCAACACCATTCACAACTGAAAAGCCCAAAACGACAAGTGAATCACAAATGTCCTCATCCACAAAAGACATCATATCCTCTCAAGGAATTAAAAATCCAACACAGCATTCCCCAGAAACAAGTGAAACAGGGACCACTACACAAACTCAGACAACTGAATTATCAACAAAAGAGAGACAAACATCAACAATATTTACTAATTTAACTTCCATGCCAACCTCAGCCTCTTCATTAATCACTGAGTCAAGGAAACCTGCAGCCACAACGAGCCCAGAAACTACTTCAATGAATTTCAGTGGAAAAACAACTGAAAACACTGTTCAAACCCCACACTCAACTAAAGTCACACAATCCATATCCACAACCATTTCTCCTTCAAGTAACGTGACAAAATTGGAAGTGTCTTCTAGCACTTTTGAGACCTTTTCAACAACCCCTATATCTGGTGATACCACTCATCAGGAAAGTATCACAACTCCAACCCAAAGCACCTCAATTATTACGTCAATGGAGACTACTGTGGGACAGAACCAATCTACACCATTCACAACTGAAAAGCCCAAAACGACAAGTCAATCAGAAATGTCCTCATCCACAAAAGACATGACATCGACTAATGGAATTAAAAATCCAACACAGCATTCCCCAGAAACAAATGCAATAACGACCACTACACAAACTCAGACAACTGAATTCTCAACAAAAGAGAGACAACCATCAACAATATTTACTGATTCAACCTCCATGCCAACCTCAGCCTCTTCATTAACCACTGAGTCAAGGAAACCTGCAGTCACTACCAGTCCAGAAACTACTTCAATGAATTTCAGTGGAAAAACAACTGAAAACACTGTTCAAACCCCACACTCAACTGCAGTCACACAATCCATATCCACAACCATTTCCCCTTCAAGTTACGTAACAAAATCGGAAGTGTCTTTTAGCACTCCTGAGACCTTTTCAACAACCCCTGTATCTGGTGATACCACTCATCAGGAAAGTAACACAACAACTCCAACCCAAAGCACTTCAATTATTACATCAATGGAGACTACTGTGGGAGTAAACCAATCAACACCATTCACAACTGAAAAGCCCAAAACGACAAGTCAATCAGAAATGTCCTCATCCACAAAAGACATCACATCCTCTCAAGGAATTAAAAATCCAACACAGCATTCCCCAGAGACAAGTGCAATAACGACGACTACACAAACTCAGACAACTGATTTCTCAACAAAAGAGAGACAACAATCAACAATATTTACTCATTCAAACTCAGCCTCTTCATTAACCACTGAGTCAAGGAAACCTGCAGTCACTACCAGTCCAGAAACTACTTCAATGAATTTAAGTGGAAAAACAACTGAAAACACTGTTCAAACCCAACACTCAACTGCAGTCACACAAACCATATCCACAACCATTTCCCCTTCAAGTTACGTAACAAAATCTGAAGTGTCTTTTAGCACTCTTGAGACCTTTTCAACAACCCCTGTATCTGGTGATACCATTCATCAGGAAAGTAACACAACAACTCCAACCCAAAGCACATCAATTCTTATATCAATGGAGACTACCGTGGCAGAGAACAAATCAACACCATTCACAACTGAAAAGCCCAAAACGACAAGTCAATCAGAAATGTCCTTTTCCACAAAAGACATCACATCCTCTCAAGGAATTAAAAATCCAACACAGCATTCCCCAGAAACAAGTGAAACACCGACCACTACACAAACTCAGACAACTGAATTCTCAACAAAAGAGAGACAAACATCAACAATATTTACTGATTCAACCTCCATGCCAACCTCAGCCTCTTCATTAACCACTGAGTCAAGCAAACCTGCAGTCACAACGAGCCCAGAAACTACTTCAATGACTTTAAGTAGAAAAACAACTGAAAACACTGTTCAAACCCAACACTCAACTGCAGTCACACAAACCATATCCACAACCATTTCCCCTTCAAGTTACGTAACAAAATCAGAAGTGTCTTCGAGCACTCTTGAGACCTTTTCAACAACCCCTGTATCTGGTGATACCACAAATCAGGAAAGTAACACAACAACTCCAACCCAAAGCACATCAATTCTTACATCAATGGAGACTACCGTGGCAGAGAACAAATCAACACCATTCACAACTGAAAAGCCCAAAGCGACAAGTCAATCAGAAATGTCCTCTTCCACAAAAGACATAACATCCTCTCATGGAATTAAAAATCCAACACAGCATTCCCCAGAAACAAGTGAAACACCGACCACTACACAAACTCAGACAACTGATTTCTCAACAAAAGAGAGACAAACATCGACAATATTTACTCATTCAAACTCAGCCTCTTCATTAACCACTGAGTCAAGGAAACCTGCAGCCACAACGAGCCCAGAAACTACTTCAATGAATTTCAGTGGAAAAACAACTGAAAACACTGTTCAAACCCCACATTCAACTGCAGTCACACAAACCATATCCACAACCATTTCCTCTTCAAGTTACGTAACAAAATCAGAAGTGTCTTCGAGCACTCTTGAGACCTTTTCAACAACCCCTGTATCTGGTGATACCACAAATCAGGAAAGTAACACAACAACTCCAACCCAAAGCACATCAATTCTTACATCAATGGAGACTACCGTGGCAGAGAACAAATCAACACCATTCACAACTGAAAAGCCCAAAGCGACAAGTCAATCAGAAATGTCCTCTTCCACAAAAGACATAACATCCTCTCATGGAATTAAAAATCCAACACAGCATTCCCCAGAAACAAGTGAAACACCGACCACTACACAAACTCAGACAGCTGATTTCTCAACAAAAGAGAGACAAACATCGACAATATTTACTCATTCAAACTCATCCTCTTCATTAACCACTGAGTCAAGGAAACCTGCAGCCACAACGAGCCCAGAAACTACTTCAATGAATTTAAGTGGAAAAACAACTGAAAACACTGTTCAAACCCCACATTCAACTGCAGTCACACAAACCATATCCACAACCATTTCCCCTTCAAGTTACGTAACAAAATCGGAAGTGTCTTTTAGCACTCCTGAGACCTTTTCAACAACCTCTGTATCTGGTGATACCACTCATCAGGAAAGTAACACAACAACTCCAACCCAAAGCACCTCAATAATTACATCAATGGAGACTACCGTGGCAGAGAACAAATCAACACCATTCACAACTGAAAAGTCCAAAACGACAAGTGAATCACAAATGTCCTCATCCACAAAAGACATATCATCCTCTCAAGGAATTAAAAATCCAACACAGCATTCCCCGGAAACAAGTGAAACAGGGACCACTACACAAACTCAGACAACTGAATTCTCAACAAAAGAGAGACAAACATCAACAATATTTACTCATTCAACCTCAGCCTCTTCATTAACCACTGAGTCAAGGAAACCTGCAGTCACCACCAGTCCAGAAACTACTTCAATGAATTTCAGTGGAAAAACAACTGAAAACACTGTTCAAACCCAACACTCAACTGCAGTCACACAATCCATATCCACAACCATTTCCCCTTCAAGTTACGTAACAAAATTAGAAGTGTCTTCTAGCACTCTTGAGACCTTTTCAACAACCCCTGTATCTGGTGATACCACGAATCAGGAAAGTAACACAACAACTCCAACCCAAAGCACATCAATTCGTATATCAATGGAGACTACCGTGGCAGAGAACAAATCAACACCATTCACAACTGAAAAGCCCAAAACGACAAGTCAATCAGAAATGTCCTCTTCCACAAAAGACATAACATCCTCTCATGGAATTAAAAATCCAACACAGCATTCCCCAGAAACAAGTGAAACACCGACCACTACACAAACTCAGACAACTGATTTCTCAACAAAAGAGAGACAACCATCAACAATATTTACTCATTCAAACTCAGCCTCTTCATTAACCACTGAGTCAAGGAAACCTGCAGTCACAACGAGCCCAGAAACTACTTCAATGAATTTCAGTGGAAAAACAACTGAAAACACTGTTCAAACCCCACACTCAACTGCAGTCACACAATCCATATCCACAACCATTTCCCCTTCAAGTAACGTGACAAAATTGGAAGTGTCTTCTAGCACTTTTGAGACCTTTTCAACAACCCCTGTATCTGGTGATACCACTCATCAGGAAAGTATCACAACAACTCCAACCCAAAGCACCTCAATTATGACATCAATGGAGACTACCGTGGCAGAGAACAAATCAACACCATTCACAACTGAAAAGTCCAAAACGACAAGTGAATCACAAATGTCCTCATCCACAAAAGACATATCATCCTCTCAAGGAATTAAAAATCCAACACAGCATTCCCCAGAAACAAGTGAAACAGGGACCACTACACAAACTCAGACAACTGAATTCTCAACAAAAGAGAGACAAACATCAACAATATTTACTCATTCAACCTCAGCCTCTTCATTAACCACTGAGTCAAGGAAACCTGCAGTCACCACCAGTCCAGAAACTACTTCAATGAATTTCAGTGGAAAAACAACTGAAAACACTGTTCAAACCCAACACTCAACTGCAGTCACACAAACCATATCCACAACCATTTCCCCTTCAAGTGACGTAACAAAATCGGAAGTGTCTTTTCGCACTCTTGAGACCTTTTCAACAACCCCTGTATCTGGTGATACCACGAATCAGGAAAGTAACACAACAACTCCAACCCAAAGCACCTCAATTATTACATCAATGGAGACTACCGTGGGACAGAACCAATCAACACCATTCACAACTGAAAAGCCCAAAGCGACAAGTCAATCAGAAATGTCCTCTTCCACAAAAGACATCACATCCTCTCATGGAATTAAAAATCCAACACAGCATTCCCCAGAAACAAGTGAAACACCAACCACTACACAAACTCAGACAACTGATTTCTCAACAAAAGAGAGACAAACATCGACAATATTTACTCATTCAAACTCATCCTCTTCATTAACCACTGAGTCAAGGAAACCTGCAGCCACAACGAGCCCAGAAACTACTTCAATGAATTTAAGTGGAAAAACAACTGAAAACACTGTTCAAACCCCACATTCAACTGCAGTCACACAAACCATATCCACAACCATTTCCCCTTCAAGTTACGTAACAAAATCGGAAGTGTCTTTTAGCACTCCTGAGACCTTTTCAACAACCTCTGTATCTGGTGATACCACTCATCAGGAAAGTAACACAACAACTCCAAACCAAAGCACCTCAATTATTACATCAATGGAGACTACCGTGGCAGAGAACAAATCAACACCATTCACAACTGAAAAGCCCAAAACGACAAGTGAATCACAAATGTCCTCATCCACAAAAGACATCATATCCTCTCAAGGAATTAAAAATCCAACACAGCATTCCCCAGAAACAAGTGAAACAGGGACCACTACACAAACTCAGACAACTGAATTATCAACAAAAGAGAGACAAACATCAACAATATTTACTAATTTAACTTCCATGCCAACCTCAGCCTCTTCATTAATCACTGAGTCAAGGAAACCTGCAGCCACAACGAGCCCAGAAACTACTTCAATGAATTTCAGTGGAAAAACAACTGAAAACACTGTTCAAACCCCACACTCAACTAAAGTCACACAATCCATATCCACAACCATTTCTCCTTCAAGTAACGTGACAAAATTGGAAGTGTCTTCTAGCACTTTTGAGACCTTTTCAACAACCCCTATATCTGGTGATACCACTCATCAGGAAAGTATCACAACTCCAACCCAAAGCACCTCAATTATTACGTCAATGGAGACTACTGTGGGACAGAACCAATCTACACCATTCACAACTGAAAAGCCCAAAACGACAAGTCAATCAGAAATGTCCTCATCCACAAAAGACATGACATCGACTAATGGAATTAAAAATCCAACACAGCATTCCCCAGAAACAAATGCAATAACGACCACTACACAAACTCAGACAACTGAATTCTCAACAAAAGAGAGACAACCATCAACAATATTTACTGATTCAACCTCCATGCCAACCTCAGCCTCTTCATTAACCACTGAGTCAAGGAAACCTGCAGTCACTACCAGTCCAGAAACTACTTCAATGAATTTCAGTGGAAAAACAACTGAAAACACTGTTCAAACCCCACACTCAACTGCAGTCACACAATCCATATCCACAACCATTTCCCCTTCAAGTTACGTAACAAAATTGGAAGTGTCTTCTAGCACTCTTGAGACCTTTTCAACAACCCCTGTATCTGGTGATACCACTCATCAGGAAAGTAACACAACAACTCCAACCCAAAGCACCTCAATTATTACATCAATGGAGACTACCGTGGCAGAGAACAAATCAACACCATTCACAACTGAAAAGCCCAAAACGACAAGTGAATCACAAATGTCCTCATCCACAAAAGACATATCATCCTCTCAAGGAATTAAAAATCCAACACAGCATTCCCCAGAAACAAGTGAAACAGGGACCACTACACAAACTCAGACAACTGAATTCTCAACAAAAGAGAGACAAACATCAACAATATTTACTCATTCAAACTCAGCCTCTTCATTAACCACTGAGTCAAGGAAACCTGCAGTCACCACCAGTCCAGAAACTACTTCAATGACTTTAAGTGGAAAAACAACTGAAAACACTGTTCAAACCCCACATTCAACTGCAGTCACACAATCCATATCCACAACCATTTCCCCTTCAAGTTACGTAACAAAATCGGAAGTGTCTTTTAGCACTCCTGAGACCTTTTCAACAACCCCTGTATCTGGTGGTACCACTAATCAGGAAAGTAACACAACAACTCCAACCCAAAGCACATCAATTATTACATCAATGGAGACAACCGTGGCAGAGAACAAATCAACACCATTCACAACTGAAAAGCCCAAAACGACAAGTCAATCAGAAATGTCCTCCTCCACAAAAGACATAACATCCTCTCATGGAATTAAAAATCCAACACAGCATTCCCCAGAAACAAGTGAAACAATGACCACTACACAAACTCAGACAACTGAATTCTCAACAAAAGAGAGACAAACATCAACAATATTTACTGATTCAACCTCCATGCCAAACTCAGCCTCTTCATTAACCACTGAGTCAAGGAAACCTGCAGTCACTACCAGTCCAGAAACTACTTCAATGAATTTAAGTGGAAAAACAACTGAAAACACTGTTCAAACCCAACACTCAACTGCAGTCACACAAACCATATCCACAACCATTTCCCCTACAAATAATGTGACAAAATCGGAAGTGTCTTTTAGCACTCCTGGGACCTTTTCAACAACCCCTGTATCTGGTGATACCACTCATCAGGAAAGTAACACAACAACTCCAACCCAAAGCACATCAATTCGTATATCAATAGAGACTACCGTGGCAGAGAACAAATCAACACCATTCACAACTGAAAAGCCCAAAACGACAAGTCAATCAGAAATGTCCTCATCCACAAAAGACATCATATCCTCTCAAGGAATTAAAAATCCAACACAGCATTCCCCAGAAACAAATGCAATAACGACCACTACACAAACTCAGACAACTGAATTCTCAACAAAAGAGAGACAACAATCAACAATATTTACTCATTCAAACTCAGCCTCTTCATTAACCACTGAGTCAAGCAAACCTGCAGTCACCACCAGTCCAGAAACTACTTCAATTAATTTCAGTGGAAAAACAACTGAAAACACTGTTCAAACCCCACATTCAACTGCAGTCACACAATCCATATCCACAACCATTTCCCCTACAAGTAATGTAACAAAATCTGAAGTGTCTTTTAGCACTCCAGAGACCTTTTCAACAACCCCTATATCTGGTGATACCACTCATCAGGAAAGTAACACAACAACTCCAACCCAAAGCACATCAATTCTTACATCAATGGAGACTACCGTGGCAGAGAACAAATCAACACCATTCACAACTGAAAAGCCCAAAGCGACAAGTCAATCAGAAATGTCCTCTTCCACAAAAGACATAACATCCTCTCATGGAATTAAAAATCCAACACAGCATTCCCCAGAAACAAGTGAAACACCGACCACTACACAAACTCAGACAACTGATTTCTCAACAAAAGAGAGACAAACATCGACAATATTTACTCATTCAAACTCACCCTCTTCATTAACCACTGAGTCAAGGAAACCTGCAGCCACAACGAGCCCAGAAACGACTTCAATTAATTTCAGTGGAAAAACAACTGAAAACACTGTTCAAACCCCACATTCAACTGCAGTCACACAAACCATATCCACAACCATTTCCCCTCCAAGTAACGTAACAAAATCAAAAGTGTCTTCTAGCACTCTTGAGACCTTTTCAACCCCTGTATCTGGTGAAACTACCATTAAGGAAAAAATCACAACAACTCCAACCCAAAGCACATCAATTATTACGTCAATGGAGACTACCGTGGCAGAGAACAAATCAACACCATTCACAACTGAAAAGCCCAAAAGGACAAGTCAATCTGAAATGTCCTCTTCCACAAAAGACATCACATCCTCTCAAGGAATTAAAAATCCAACACAGCATTCCCCAGAAACAAGTGAAACACCGACCACTACACAAACTCAGACAACTGAATTCTCAACAAAAGAGAGACAAACATCGACAATATTTACTCATTCAACCTCCCTGCCAACCTCAGCCTCTTCATTAACCACTGAGTCAAGGAAACCTGCAGTCACAACGAGCCCAGAAACTACTTCAATGAATTTCAGTGGAAAAACAACTGAAAACACTGTTCAAACCCAACACTCAACTGCAATCACACAAACCATATCCACAACAATTTCCCCTTCAAGTTACGTAACAAAATTGGAAGTGTCTTCTAGCACTCTTGAGACCTTTTCAACAACCCCTGTATCTGGTGATACCACGAATCAGGAAAGTAACACAACAACTCCAACCCAAAGCACATCAATTCGTATATCAATGGAGACTACCGTGGCAGAGAACAAATCAACACCATTCACAACTGAAAAGCCCAAAACGACAAGTCAATCAGAAATGTCCTCTTCCACAAAAGACATAACATCCTCTCAAGGAATTAAAAATCCAACACAGCATTCCCCAGAAACAAGTGCAACAACGACCACTACACAAACTCAGACAACTGAATTCTCAACAAAAGAGCGACAACCATCAACAATATTTACTGATTCAACCTCCATGCCAACCTCAGCCTCTTCATTAACCACTGAGTCAAGCAAACCTGCAGCCACAACGAGCCCAGAAACTACTTCAATGAATTTCAGTGGAAAAACAACTGAAAACACTGTTCAAACCCCACATTCAACTGCAGTCACACAAACCATATCCACAACCATTTCCTCTTCAAGTAATGTAACAATATCGGAAGTGTCTTTTAGCACTCCTGAGACCTTTTCAACAACCCCTGTATCTGGTGATACCACGAATCAGGAAAGTAACACAACAACTCCAACCCAAAGCACATCAATTCTTATATCAATGGAGACTACTGTGGCAGAGAACAAATCTACACCATTCACAACTGAAAAGCCCAAAGCGACAAGTGAATCACAAATGTCCTCATCCACAAAAGACATAACATCCTCTCATGGAATTAAAAATCCAACACAGCATTTCCCAGAAACAAGTGAAACAATGACCACTACACAAACTCAGACAACTGAATTCTCAACAAAAGAGAGACAAACATCAACAATATTTACTGATTCAACCTCCATGCCAACCTCAGCCTCTTCATTAACCACTGAGTCAAGGAAACCTGCAGTCACTACCAGTCCAGAAACTACTTCAATGAATTTAAGTGGAAAAACAACTGAAAACACTGTTCAAACCCAACACTCAACTGCAGTCACACAAACCATATCCACAACCATTTCCCCTACAAATAATGTAACAAAATCGGAAGTGTCTTTTAGCACTCCTGAGACCTTTTCAACAACCCCTGTATCTGGTGATACCACTCATCAGGAAAGTAACACAACAACTCCAACCCAAAGCACATCAATTCGTATATCAATAGAGACTACCGTGGCAGAGAACAAATCAACACCATTCACAACTGAAAAGCCCAAAACGACAAGTCAATCTGAAATGTCCTCATCCACAAAAGACATCATATCCTCTCAAGGAATTAAAAATCCAACACAGCATTCCCCAGAAACAAGTGAAACAACGACCACTACACAAACTCAGACAACTGAATTCTCAACAAAAGAGAGACAACAATCAACAATATTTACTCATTCAAACTCATCCTCTTCATTAACCACTGAGTCAAGGAAACCTGCAGTCACTACCAGTCCAGAAACTACTTCAATGAATTTCAGTGGAAAAACAACTGAAAACACTGTTCAAACCCAACACTCAACTGCAGTCACACAATCCATATCCACAACCATTTCCCCTTCAAGTTACGTAACAAAATTGGAAGTGTCTTCTAGCACTCTTGAGACGTTTTCAACAACCCCTGTATCTGGTGATACCACTCATCAGGAAAGTAACACAACAACTCCAACCCAAAGCACATCAATTATTATATCAATGGAGACTACCGTGGCAGAGAACAAATCAACACCATTCACAACTGAAAAGCCCAAAACGACAAGTCAATCAGAAATGTCCTCATCCACAAAAGACATGACATCGACTAATGGAATTACAAGTCCAACACAGCATTCCCCAGAAACAAGTGAAACAACGACCACTACACAAACTCAGACAACTGAATTCTCAACAAAAGAGAGACAAACATCAACAATATTTACTGATTCAACCTCCATGCCAACCTCAGCCTCTTCATTAACCACTGAGTCAAGGAAACCTGCAGTCACTACCAGTCCAGAAACTACTTCAATGAATTTCAGTGGAAAAACAACTGAAAACACTGTTCAAACCCAACACTCAACTGCAGTCACACAAACCATATCCATAACCATTTCCCCTACAAATAATGTAACAAAATCGGAAGTGTCTTTTAGCACTCCTGGGACCTTTTCAACAACCCCTGTATCTGGTGATACCACTCATCAGGAAAGTAACACAACAACTCCAACCCAAAGCACATCAATTCGTATATCAATGGAGACTACCGTGGCAGAGAACAAATCAACACCATTCACAACTGAAAAGCCCAAAACGACAAGTCAATCAGAAATGTCCTCCTCCACAAAAGACATAACATCCTCTCATGGAATTAAAAATCCAACACAGCATTTCCCAGAAACAAGTGAAACAATGACCACTACACAAACTCAGACAACTGAATTCTCAACAAAAGAGAGACAAACATCAACAATATTTACTGATTCAACCTCCATGCCAACCTCAGCCTCTTCATTAACCACTGAGTCAAGGAAACCTGCAGTCACTACCAGTCCAGAAACTACTTCAATGAATTTAAGTGGAAAAACAACTGAAAACACTGTTCAAACCCAACACTCAACTGCAGTCACACAAACCATATCCACAACCATTTCCCCTACAAATAATGTAACAAAATCGGAAGTGTCTTTTAGCACTCTTGAGACCTTTTCAACAACCCCTGTATCTGGTGATACCACGAATCAGGAAAGTAACACAACAACTCCAACCCAAAGCACATCAATTCGTATATCAATGGAGACTACCGTGGCAGAGAACAAATCAACACCATTCACAACTGAAAAGCCCAAAACGACAAGTCAATCAGAAATGTCCTCATCCACAAAAGACATCATATCCTCTCAAGGAATTAAAAATCCAACACAGCATTCCCCAGAAACAAGTGAAACACCGACCACTACACAAACTCAGACAACTGAATTCTCAACAAAAGAGAGACAAACATCAACAATATTTACTCATTCAAACTCAGCCTCTTCATTAACCACTGAGTCAAGCAAACCTGCAGTCACTACCAGTCCAGAAACTACTTCAATGAATTTCAGTGGAAAAACAACTGAAAACACTGTTCAAACCCAACACTCAACTGCAGTCACACAATCCATATCCACAACCATTTCCCCAACAAGTAACGTAACAAAATCGGAAGTGTCTTCTAGCACTCTTGAGACCTTTTCAACAACCCCTGTATCTGGTGATACCACTCATCAGGAAAGTAACACAACAACTCCAACCCAAAGCACATCAATTATTACATCAATGGAGACTACCGTGGCAGAGAACAAATCAACACCATTCACAACTGAAAAGCCCAAAACGACAAGTCAATCAGAAATGTCCTCTTCCACAAAAGACATTACATCCTCTCAAGGAATTAAAAATCCAACACAGCATTCCCCAGAGACAAGTGCAAAAACGACCGTTACACAAACTCAGACAACTGAATCCTCAACAAAAGAGAGACAAACATCAACAATATTTACTAATTCAACCTCCATGCCAACCTCAGCCTCTTCATTAACCACTGAGTCAAGCAAAACTGCAGTCACAACGAGCCCAGAAACTACTTCAATGAATTTCAGTGGAAAAACAACTGAAAACACTGTTCAAACCCAACACTCAACTGCAGTCACACAATCCATATCCACAACCATTTCCCCAACAAGTAACGTAACAAAATCGGAAGTGTCTTCTAGCACTCTTGAGACGTTTTCAACAACCCCTGTATCTGGTGATACCACTCATCAGGAAAGTAACACAACAACTCCAACCCAAAGCACATCAATTATTACATCAATGGAGACTACCGTGGCAGAGAACAAATCAACACCATTCACAACTGAAAAGCCCAAAACGACAAGTCAATCAGAAATGTCCTCTTCCACAAAAGACATTACATCCTCTCAAGGAATTAAAAATCCAACACAGCATTCCCCAGAGACAAGTGCAAAAACGACCGTTACACAAACTCAGACAACTGAATCCTCAACAAAAGAGAGACAAACATCAACAATATTTACTCATTCAACCTCCATGCCAACCTCAGCCTCTTCATTAACCACTGAGTCAAGCAAACCTGCAGTCACAACGAGCCCAGAAACTACTTCAATGAATTTCAGTGGAAAAACAACTGAAAACACTGTTCAAACCCCACATTCAACTGCAGTCACACAATCCATATCCACAACCATTTCCCCAACAAGTAACGTAACAAAATCGGAAGTGTCTTCTAG
Organism: Argentina silus; assembly: GCF_951799395.1. NCBI lineage: Eukaryota > Metazoa > Chordata > Actinopteri > Argentiniformes > Argentinidae > Argentina > Argentina silus. Next base: position 23,216,239 of record NC_139658.1, on the reverse strand, counting down.
CACTCTTGAGACCTTTTCAACAACCCCTGTATCTGGTGATACCACTCATCAGGAAAGTAACACAACAACTCCAACCCAAAGCACATCAATTCTTATATCAATGGAGACTACCGTGGGACAGAACCAATCAACACCATTCACAACTGAAAAGCCCAAAACGACAAGTCAATCAGAAATGTCCTCATCCACAAAAGACATGACATCGACTAATGGAATTACAAGTCCAACACAGCATTCCCCAGAAACAAATGCAACAACGACCACTACACAAACTCAGACAACTGAATTCTCAACAAAAGAGAGACAAACTTCAACAATATTTACTAATTCAACCTCCAAGCCAACCTCAGCCTCTTCATTAACCACTGAGTCAAGCAAACCTGCAGTCACAACAAGCCCAGAAACTACTTCAATGAATTCCAGTGGAAAAACACCTGAAAACACTGTTCAAACCCCACATTCAACTGCAGTCACACAATCCATATCCAAAACCATTTCCCCAACAAGTAACGTGACAAAATTAGAAGTGTCTTTTAGCACTCCTGAGACCTTTTCAACAACCCCTGTATCTGGTGATACCACTCATCAGGAAAGTAACACAACAACTCCAACCCAAAGCACATCAATAATTACATCAATGGAGACTACCGTGGCAGAGAACAAATCAACACCATTCACAACTGAAAAGCCCAAAACGACAAGTCAATCAGAAATGTCCTCATCCACAAAAGACATCATATCCTCTCATGGAATTAAAAATCCAACACAGCATTCCCCAGAAACAAGTGAAACAATGACCACTACACAAACTCAGACAACTGAATTCTCAACAAAAGAGAGACAACAATCAACAATATTTGCTCATTCAAACTCAGCCTCTTCATTAACCACTGAGTCAAGGAAACCTGCAGTCACAACGAGCCCAGAAACTACTTCAATAACTTTAAGTGGAAAAACAACTGAAAACACTGTTCAAACCCAACACTCAACTGCAGTCACACAATCCATATCCACAACCATTTCCCCAACAAGTAACGTAACAAAATCGGAAGTGTCTTCTAGCACTCTTGAGACCTTTTCAACAACCCCTGTATCTGGTGATACCACTCATCAGGAAAGTAACACAACAACTCCAACCCAAAGCACATCAATTCTTATATCAATGGAGACTACCGTGGGACAGAACCAATCAACACCATTCACAACTGAAAAGCCCAAAACGACAAGTCAATCAGAAATGTCCTCATCCACAAAAGACATGACATCGACTAATGGAATTACAAGTCCAACACAGCATTCCCCAGAAACAAATGCAACAACGACCACTACACAAACTCAGACAACTGAATTCTCAACAAAAGAGAGACAAACTTCAACAATATTTACTAATTCAACCTCCAAGCCAACCTCAGCCTCTTCATTAACCACTGAGTCCAGCAAACCTGCAGTCACAACAAGCCCAGAAACTACTTCAATGAATTCCAGTGGAAAAACACCTGAAAACACTGTTCAAACCCCACATTCAACTGCAGTCACACAATCCATATCCAAAACCATTTCCCCAACAAGTAACGTGACAAAATTAGAAGTGTCTTTTAGCACTCCTGAGACCTTTTCAACAACCCCTGTATCTGGTGATACCACTCATCAGGAAAGTAACACAACAACTCCAACCCAAAGCACATCAATAATTACATCAATGGAGACTACCGTGGCAGAGAACAAATCAACACCATTCACAACTGAAAAGCCCAAAACGACAAGTCAATCAGAAATGTCCTCATCCACAAAAGACATCATATCCTCTCAAGGAATTAAAAATCCAACACAGCATTCCCCAGAAACAAGTGAAACAATGACCACTACACAAACTCAGACAACTGAATTCTCAACAAAAGAGAGACAACAATCAACAATATTTACTCATTCAAACTCATCCTCTTCATTAACCACTGAGTCAAGGAAACCTGCAGTCACAACAAGCCCAGTAACTACTTCAATGAATTTGAGTGGAAAAACAACTGAAAACACTGTTCAAACCCCACATTCAACTGCAGTCACACAAACCATATCCACAACCATTTCCCCTTCAAGTAACGTAACAAAATTGGAAGTGTCTTCTAGCACTCTTGAGACCTTTTCAACAACCCCTGTATCTGGTGATACCACGAATCAGGAAAGTAACACAACAACTCCAACCCAAAGCACATCAATTATTCCATCAATGGAGACTACCGTGGCAGAGAACAAATCAACACCATTCACAACTGAAAACCCCAAAAGGACAAGTCAATCACAAATGTCCTCATCCACAAAAGACATAACATCCTCTCATGGAATTAAAAATCCAACACAGCATTCCCCAGAAACAAGTGAAACAATGACCACTACACAAACTCAGACAACTGAATTCTCAACAAAAGAGAGACAACAATCAACAATATTTGCTCATTCAAACTCAGCCTCTTCATTAACCACTGAGTCAAGGAAACCTGCAGTCACAACGAGCCCAGAAACTACTTCAATAACTTTAAGTGGAAAAACAACTGAAAACACTGTTCAAACCCAACACTCAACTGCAGTCACACAATCCATATCCACAACCATTTCCCCAACAAGTAACGTAACAAAATCGGAAGTGTCTTCTAGCACTCTTGAGACCTTTTCAACAACCCCTGTATCTGGTGATACCACTCATCAGGAAAGTAACACAACAACTCCAACCCAAAGCACATCAATTCTTATATCAATGGAGACTACCGTGGGACAGAACCAATCAACACCATTCACAACTGAAAAGCCCAAAACGACAAGTCAATCAGAAATGTCCTCATCCACAAAAGACATGACATCGACTAATGGAATTACAAGTCCAACACAGCATTCCCCAGAAACAAATGCAACAACGACCACTACACAAACTCAGACAACTGAATTCTCAACAAAAGAGAGACAAACTTCAACAATATTTACTAATTCAACCTCCAAGCCAACCTCAGCCTCTTCATTAACCACTGAGTCAAGCAAACCTGCAGTCACAACAAGCCCAGTAACTACTTCAATGAATTTGAGTGGAAAAACAACTGAAAACACTGTTCAAACCCCACACTCAACTGCAGTCACACAATCCATATCCACAACCATTTCCCCTACAAGTAACGTGACAAAATTAGAAGTGTCTTTTAGCACTCCTGAGACCTTTTCAACAACCCCTGTATCTGGTGATACCACTCATCAGGAAAGTAACACAACAACTCCAACCCAAAGCACCTCAATTATTACATCAATGGAGACTACCGTGGGACAGAACCAATCTACACCATTCACAACTGAAAAGCCCAAAACGACAAGTCAATCAGAAATGTCCTCATCCACAAAAGACATAACATCCTCTCAAGGAATTAAAAATCCAACACAGCATTCCCCAGAAACAAGTGCAACAACCACCACTACACAAACTCAGACAACTGAATTCTCAACAAAAGAGAGACAACCATCAACAATATTTACTGATTCAAGTGAATCAGAAATCACAGTCACACAATCGTTATCCACAACAGTTTCCCAGTGCACTGATTTCACCTTCGGAGATGCATGCAGTTTTGGAAGCAATGAGATACCAGCTGCCTTTGGTGAGTTTTATAGTCTATCATGTCTTCTTATTAAAACAACGAAACATGAAGCAGAGTGAAACAATATTGCACTGATGCACTCAGTCAATAATGTTAGCCTAAATGCATGGTTTTAGCAACACTGGATGTCTTCATAAGACCCACAGTGCTTTCCCACTGCCTCAGAAAATAGTAAAATTTTACTTTACATTTTAGATTTACATTTTTTACATTTAGCAGACGCTTTTAACCAAAGTTACTTACAACAAGTACATTTGTCTAAAGTAAGTGAATCATCTATACATCAGTCATCTTAAGAAAAAAATCTATGCTTGGACCAGGGGCCATTTGCAGTCACAATGCTTTTTATTATTGTTGTTTTTTTAACAGTCGAGGAACTGTACAGAGGGGTTCTGGGGGGTGAAGAGGGCTTTAGGAGGGACAGTCAAGATGTAACCTGAAGAGACGGGTCTTCTGTTAACATACACACAAACCCAACGGTACATGTCATTGCAGATAATACGGAAGACATAACCAGGAAGGCAAATGTCTCTATGAGAATTTTAAGAGATTTTGAGCCTGCCTATGAAAATCTAAACTCGCCCCAGTCACTCATGTTAATCAATACGTTGATTACAGAGGTAGAGTATGCAATCCTTATGCAGTACATTCTGACATACATTTCGACGTGTTTGATGTCGTATAACTCTTGAGGTTACTGCACCAAAGTATTACTCTTTTTCTTCTCTCTTTTCAGCTTAGTGTTCTCTGCAAGAAAGCAGATCCACAAAATTTCAAAGATGTACAAGTCATAAGTTTAAGGTTGGTGACCACCTACTCAACATTTCCAGTACCTACCAGATCAGGTATGTTTCTACCTTATTCATCAACTGCTCATCAACTTTTGTGTTTTATTTCTGTTTTTCCAGACAAGGAAGTATTGTTGCAGAGACAGTTGCTCAATACAACTATCCCAACAACGCATCACAAATTAATTTTCTCAACAATGAACTGGGACCTACGTTAAGGGATATCTTGAACGACACAAATAACCTAGAGAACTTGAGTCAAGCCCTTGGCAATGTCAGCGTACAGCTGACCGAAGTCACCCCCCAACCGTCTCCAATCAAGAGTGAGTACTGTGTCATGGTTAAAAACACTGGATGTGGGAACCTCGTGGTGACAATTGTTACTTTCTAGTATTTGTTTGAATGTATCCTTTGTACTGTATATCAACAAAATATTGATTTTATTACCCTGTTATAATTTATCCCCCCCCCCCCCCCCCAAAAAAAAAAACCAAGTCTGTCACCAGAACAGATTTGATTAAGCTCTCTTCTGAAACAGGTATCACAGATCTGCAGCCATTCGTGAACTGCAGTCTGGTGGGTTTTGCCAACTACACTTCTGTGATCTCTGATGGAAGCTGGCAGTGTGTAGGACCTTGTTCCAGTAACCCTGACTACTGTAATAAACATGGCATGTGCTTCAATAATCGGACTGGACCAATCTGTCGGTATGAATCTATTAATTTCCTTTTTCTTTTTTTTCATAGGTTTTTGGAGGGCTCATTTTTTAGAAAAGAAAAAGATTGCTAGAAAGTTAAATAAAGATAATTATATATACTGTATATATACACACACATACAGGCATGTATACCTATATATACCTACATACACATACACATGTTTACAGTGTACAAAATGACAGTCGTCACATTCATAGTAATAATTATGCATCATTAAGACACAATGCTGGTTGCCACTGCCAAAGATCAAAACAAAATTTAAATAATAGAAGACATTTAGAAAGTAAACAGAAGAAGCCAGTCCCCTCACCCCTTCCCCCACCCCAATGTTATGTAAGTGTAATGTCAAGGGGCTGAATGTAAGTAACCCAAATTGAATACTCATTGTCTCACACAGGTGCTATGAGTCCAACCTGAAGCAGTATCACGGAGAACAGTGTGAGCTGTTTCGCTGGGGGCAAAGTTTCTATGCTGCCCTCTTCAGTTCTCTGGCGGCAGTCATCCTCTTAATAATCATCCTCATAGTGGTCATTGTGGTCCTGCGGAAGAAACACGGAGGCCTTTGGTGGGTTATTACGATGCAATGACGTCATCCTCTTCCACAGATACTCAAATAGAAAAATATACTTTGAATATTAATATGCTTTAGTTCAATGTAACTGGAGCCAAATCTGTGTGATCCCTACGGTAAAAAAAAAAAAAAAACGATGTTGTTTCATTATAACTTGACAGTGACAAGCCTGGTGCCAGAAGGCTGAGTATTCTTGATGAAGACGTTTACGACTTCACAGGTCGGTTCATCTCTACTTTTTATTCCTCCTGACCAATGAAATGACCACACAGCTCACCGTGATACAGTCTATTCCTAACAATCATTTGTTATCATTTACACATTGGATTTTAGCCCCTACCACCCGTGGTCCACCTCGTTGGAGTCTACCAGGCCAAACAGGCTGGTACAACATGGATCAAAACGTTGATCTTGCAGACGAATCCAACCCAGGGGTTTTCAGGCCACATCTTGAGAACGTTGACACAGCAATGAATGTGTGTATATTTACAGAAAAGATTTCCTTTTAAGATCAAGGTTTATCAAACAGTAAAATACCAGCGTTTAACAGACACATAATGCTATGACAACACCCACACACTTGCCATAGTCCGTTCAAAGCACCCGCTGTTCCTAACAAATAATGAGAATTATGCATTGCATTTATAAAAGCGCTTTTCATTATACAAGAATAATCTCAAAGTGCACGAAATAAAATAGAAAATAGAAAACGTGTTTTAAAAAAGAACATAATATCTAATATACATATAGATAGGCATTTCTAGTAGATGTTGATGTTTGCATTCTCACTGACTGATGATTGTCACTCTTCTTTCTCAGCTGAAGACCAAACGGCCAGAAGTGAGGACCGGCTCTTGGTAACAATACTCAGAGGGGAACCACTGAACAGACAAAGGCCTGCCTGCATTTTAACTGAATTACCAACAAAGAATATTGTTCGTTAATATTGATTGCTAATGTATCATTATTTGTCATTACTGTTTGTGAATAAATATACGCCATTTAGCTGACGCTTTCATCCAAAGCGACTTACATTGCAGTGAGTGCATACCTTTTTCTGTATATATGGTCCCAGCAGGAATCGAACCCACAACCTAAGCGTTGTTAGCGCCATGCTCTACCAACTGAGCCACAGAGGACCACTGTAAACATAAATAAAAATGTGCCTATTTTCTATCTTCCTATCTTTTTCTCTAAACATAACTAGGCCTACACTGTTAATAATCACATATAACTTTAAAGGTACAACTGAATGGAAATCTTATGTATTGCCAGGAGATGTAATAAAACTAAAGAAAATTGACAGCATTTGATAATTACGTTCTTCTTTGAAGGAATACAGTTGCACAGTGGGCCATATGCTATAGTAGGATATTTAAAACTTCCAAGCTCTGGGTCATCTAAATCATTATACCAAAAGACCAACGGCGAAAGGCACCAAGGATGCTTTCAGTTCATGTACTGTATCTTCTTACTGGATCAGATCACTGGAACACTGCGTTAACCACTGTCAACCACAAGGTGGCGACAAGCGGACACACACTGCAGCCGGGCGCACTGGTCCCTTACCCTGTATTGTTGGTACAGTCTACTTAGCGCACAGCAACACGTCAACGGCTAGAGCGTGAGTACTAGTACTAACAAAATGAAGCAGCGCCCCCTACTGGACTCCACAGGTAAGTACTGGGTAAGTAGCAATAATAATAATAGTAAGCTCAGCCAGGATACCACAGTACATATCCCTACAAGCCTAACTTATGAAAGTTATTTTAGTTATTGTAGCTAAGCATCCACCGGCTCATTCCCTCGTCTCATATCGAACTTACCTTTACTGTTTTCAACAAACTCAAAAGTCTCTAAAACTACATGTTCCTACATTGTCTTTGTTAACGACATTTCTAAACTGCGTCTTGACTTATCCCTCTCACAATTTACATGTGTTCTATAGAGTCTCAATCATACTGGACAATTTATCACAACATTCTAAAACTGGGAAGTGTCGTCTTGTCCCTGCCAATGGGTCTCGGCTCGGCTGTTATATCTCCACATTTCCGCTAGGGAGAGATCGTGCACTTTCAGTATCTGTGTAGCATCACCACCAGCCAGATCAAGGAAAAGTCAGACTGTGTGTGTGTGTGTGTGTGTGTGTGCGTGTGTGCGTGCGTGTGCGTGTGCGTGTGTCTCTCTCTCTCTGTGTGTGTGTGTGTGTGTGTGTGTGTGTGTGTGTTGCACTTTGAGGCAACCTGTGGCAGCATTGCCAGCTGATGCCCCTATACTGCATGCATACTGCTGCAAAAATCTTTAAAGATTCTATCTTTCTTTGCCATTCTACCTTTGATCATGTTGTCTGTACACCCACAGATGCTTCAAACTCGTACATGTACACAACACCTAACACCTAAAAACATTGAATCAATTCTTTTTTTCTCTCAATTCATTCTAACCCTATTTGAAACCTCCCCCCCCCATTTCCAGAGTTCTCTAGGCATTAGATTGGGCCAAACCACACAATGGTCACCTCCACCCTGTGTCTATCAAACAGTCCATTATAGAGTAGTTGAGCTTGCTCCAGACACAGCAAGCACACTGATACATTCGTCATAGACGTCTGCAGGCAAACCAGGAAAGGTTACATAACAATTAATGAGGCAATAACCATAATGAGGATAATAATAGCTGCGATGAAAAACAGAGTGCTTGTTCCAGTGGGTAAACCTGACACTGGCTGCCAGCCTTGAGGTAGAGTGTGGTTGAGGGAGCATCTTTTAAACACTAAAATCCTCTTGTGTGCCGCTCTCGTCGTTTCTCATTGTGTGATCTGCCTTTACGATTCGTTTATTGCTGTATGCATGCTATTTAGCCTGGGATTCATTCAGATAAAAAAAACACAAAAAAAACAGATGCGATATATTGCACCCTTGTTTTGTTTGGACACCGATCTTCCGTGTCCTCTTTAGAAACCCAGTTTAATACAGCCCTGCTGTTGCCATGGTCACCGCCCACGCTGTCGCCTGGCAGTTCACCTGGGAGAGAAAGAGAGAGAGAGAGAGAGAGAGAGAGAGAGAGAGAGAGAGAGAGAGATGAACGAGCTGGCAGGTGGCCCAGATCACACTGTTGCCTTTGTTCCACTGAGGGGATCGAGCACAGGCAGTGTCAATACACCATAAACACTAATGAGCAAAAATCTGCGGGTTTATGAGCTGCCCTTTCCAGAGACTATAAAGATAATGTGATAGTAATCCTCTCCGAGCAGTGGACTGCACCCTGCATTAGATGTGGCTAATTACTGCAGCTTTCCTCTGCAGCTCTTCTGTGAGGTAACTGTAGGATACGTAAGTGACTGCATGGACATATTCACATAATAGCAGTTCAGTCTTACACTCAAGCTACAGTACCGACTCACAAAGGAACACAGCAACATTGTGTCAAGGCCCGCAGGTTTCGATATGTTTTGTTCGGCTGTATCAGTTTTATTTTGTTAATAAATGAACTCTGCGTGTGTGCTTTTCCCCTCGCTAACTCCGTATTGACTTTTGGGGATTGAGCACCCGCGAACAAACATGTTTTTGAATACTTTGCAGCAAGGACCACGACCAGGTATACCTTGTTACAGTACCTGCTCTCTGGAGTTACTGGGTAGGTGGCCCAGGAGTGGAGAAGTCATCGTTCCAACCAGGAAGAGGAAGGTAACGTATACCTGTCAGTCTGAGTAAGTCACTCGTCTCTGGTTCTGGATAGAGGCCAGTGGTAATGAGGCACAGCGTGTGGGTGTGGGGTAATAAAACAGGACGAACAGCTGAATCAGACTTCATTAACTCATTCACTGAAATCCAACAAACAGAATGACAGAGGACAGAGACGGATTCATAAATAAGTCATTTTATTTGTTCCTTTATAGACTATACACTGATCAGCTATTCATAACGACGAGTGGAATTATGTTAAATACTGTACACAGCATACGGTACCTCCCAGTGCAGTTCGTTTTCACCACAGACAGCAGATAATGTCAATTATTCAGGATGAACTATATAGTCTTCATTTGATTTCATTATTTCGGATAAGACATGGGGGGAGGAATAGGGTTAAGATTAAATAACACATCAGTGTACAATGTAAACAATTTCTTAAACATGACATAAAAATAATAATAATAATAATAAAACATGGCCTCTGCAAGGATTGTTTCCCTTCGCTGCGAGAGAACATGTACTTCAATGACCGTTTGACCTTAGAGCTAATCAGATATCCGACTCGAACACCATGTTTTACTTCGATGCACTTGCTACATTTACTATGTCGTGATGATGGTTCTTGAATAATCTATAACAATAAAATCCATATCGTTTCCTGACTGCCAGCAGCCAAAGTCTCTGGGACCAACCACACCCACTGCAATCATGTCAGGCAGGAATGCGTGAGCAGAACTGGAAAGTCTGTGTCAGGTAAGCCCCACGCAGTCTGCGTAATACGTCTATGTTATCAGGTGACCTCTCCAGGTAATCTAGGATCATTTCATGTCGACGAAAAACTAAAAACGCAAGCTCTGGTCTGGTCATTCTGTGTGTCGTTCTGAAATTTTAACAAATAACTCTGGGAAGTAGTGATTTTGTTGTGCCGTGGGAGAATTATTTGGCAATTTTGACTGTAATTGTAATCCTTTAATCTGTAATCCTCTGGAAGGATTATAATCCAAAGTATATAGATGATGTGGGTAATCTGGGGATGTAATATATTGATTAGTATTCTCATGGGAGGTAGTATTGGAGGCAAGTTAGTTCCAGACCCTGACTCACAGCTTGACCAACGAGCTCCTCAAACAGTTTGAGACAATTCAGTAAGAAAAGCATACATTCACATGTGTTAAACAGGCTATTCTCTGTGCAACAAACAAAATGACCTGGACACTGAAGGAAAGTGATAGAATAACAAGATTGCACTTAACTACCTTGTGTTTGGAAGCAATGCTGAAAACAGGCAGAGTACAGTAACAAATATTGTTAACCTAGGTTTTCTACAACATGGTAGAAAGTCACTAAATCAGCAAATACGCACACACACACACACACACACACACACACACACACACGACATTCCGCTGGAAACATACATACCAATAGCCCACTCCTCACACTGGTACACATGTACTTCCCATGTGGGAAACACAAAAACACACTCTTCCACAAACAGAGTGGACTGAGTACCACTGAAACATCAACAACATACTGCTGCATATGCATCCCTATATCCATGCGTGTACATACTGTAATAGGAACTGGGGGGGGAGGGGAGGGAGGGAGGTGGGGGGTGGAAGATCCTTCATAAAATGTTTCAATACATTGGCCTCTTTAGACTTCATAGATACACGGTTGCTTTACTGACCTTTTGTCCCTTAGTTCTGAGACACAAAAGCAAAAAAAAGTCAAAAACACAAATATACAACTAAACATCCTCTACCTACCAGACACAAAGAACACTGAGAACTCGAGGTACAAGTCCAGCTCGTACCCTACAACTGCACCACGGTATCAGCAAAACATCCACATACTCAACGTGACGCAATAATCATCATATAAAAAAATAATCACTCTATACTGTTAAATATTACCCACACTTAATAGTCAGAGAGACGACATTTTACATGCATCTCTGTGTCGTGATTGCAATTGCAACATCCCTAGTACAGTAACTGCAAACGGTATGTCAAATACCCTAGTCTTTTACAATACACAGGGGTAAAATAAAATAAAAAATCAACAAAAAAATCTGTGTTTTAAAGCAGCAGTAAGTATTTCGAAGGCTTCAGAGTCCTGTAGCACAGTTGGCCCAGTGGTGGTTGTTGCTCATGTACAATAGAGTCTTTCCTGAACCAAATCTAAGATCAACCAATCCGGATCAAACTAGATCCACACGTGCTCGCCTCCCCGCTGCGGCCTGCGGGGCAGTCTACATCCTGGAGGAACTTCTCCAGGTAAGGTTTGTCCAGGTAGGCCGGCCGCTGAGGCAACAGGAAGTAGTGCGTGGCGCTTGACTTCCTGCCGTTCTCCATGACAGGCAGGATGCAGGGCGACCCCTCACTGTTCTGTCTCTGTAAACCCCGGCTCACGTACTTGGGGTCCGGGGCGAAGCTCTGGGTAGGGGGCATCACCCCGTTGATGTACGTGGGGAGGCTCTTGGGGCTGGGGGTGCGGGAGCTGCCTTGAGACAGGGGGTCCCTGGGGGGCACCTTGGGGGGTCTGTCCTCGTCGCTGTAAGCCCCTGAGGAGACCTCTGCCGACCAGCGCCGGTGTTCTGCAGTCTTGACGGGCCGTGGCGGGATGGGCACCCTGGGGGGCACCTCTGGTTTGTCCATGGCCTGGGCGTGGGTGTGGCGGTGGTGGCAGGACATCCGCAGCGAGGTGGGCTTGTTGAAGGACCCGGCGGGCCCGGAGTGAGAGCGCCGTAGCTTCCTCTGGGCCCGGTCCTGCTGCCTGTGGCACACCACTACTGGGGGCTCAGGTTCTGGTGGCTGCTGGGGCTGTTCCTGTACCACCATCACCTCCTGCTGCTGCTGCTGCTGCCTCTGCTGCCCCACTGCTGGGCCCTCAAAGTAGGCAAAGTTGATCTGCCCGCAGCCCCTGAAGCTCCTGCGGCTGGGGACCCCGTAGCGGAAGGCCGTGGGTTTGGGGCACTGCTCGGGCACCAGGCAGCGGCTGTCGTCCGAGCTGGTGAAGAACTCCACCTCGTTGTCCATGGCCTGGTCAGGGGAGAGCTCCGCTCGTCCAGGCAGGGGGGGCAGGGGCTTGGCACACCTGCCGGGGGTCTGAGGGGGGCTGCTGCGTTCATACACAGACAACCTCTGGAAGGAGGGGACCACCTGGTCGTCCTCAGCAGGGCTGGGGGAGGAGGGCTCGGCACTGAACGACAGGGAGAGCTGGGTGGGGCGCAACTTCTTGGGGGGTAACCGCTGTGCACCAGGACTATGTTTCTGTCCTGCAGAGGCAGAGAGAATGGCGTTCAGCTATCAGACCAACTGGATATAAAGATGTTACATCTACAGTACAGCATGCAAGCACAGCCAAACAGAGTACACCACTAATAGCATAAGCCTCAAGCTTCAGGCAGGAGCGGTGAAGAGAGGAAGGCCTTGACGTTAATTGAAGCTCCTGACAGTGTTGTTTTTAACAGGTCAACACCGGCAGACACACCACAATTACTCGCAAGCACAAAACCGTCTCTCACAGTTTTCGTTAAACATTCCCAAGGATATATTTAGACCACGTTTCGACCGGCCAGCATTTCCCGCTCTCAGTTCTTGAGAAAATGAGAAGGCCCATTAACGATTGACCAGTTGGCTCAAAGCCATACAGTAGTGCTGTATCTCTCCATGGCAGAGGTGTGCACTATACTGTAGCAGTGGGTTTCTATGGGAACCCTGTGGGGTCTCAGTGGTGGTGACTTACTTTCAAAATTGAGCGATGGTGGCAGGGGCACTTGATGCTGAGCTCGAAGCCTGTATTCCAAGGGTGCAGGTTCCATACTGAAGTACAAGCTGTAAAAAAATAAAACAATAATACATTGTTTACATTATTATTGAGCAATATTGTCTCTTGTGTGGTAAAAGATAAGGATACCGGTTCATACATGGTTCACACTCATTAGCTATATAGCATGTCGTCATGGGGATTTCCAATAACTCTTGCAGCAATACCCACACGGTAAAACAGAAACCCTAAGAATGTCACAGCAAATCAAAGACGTATTCTACATTCTACAAATGACATCCTGTCCTATTGTGACACGTGGGCAGTGGGGAACGCCTAGTAGTTTTACAAGTAGGCTTACTTGTCCAGTTCATGGCGGTGGGTCCAGGTGGGCTTGGATCCAGCCATCTGACAGTAGCTGGGCCGCAGGAAGGGGCTCTCCGCGGGTAGACAGATCTCCTGGGCCGTCAGGCCCGCTGTGGACATGCTCCAGACACAATCGGGTCGCATCAAAGCCAGGAAACACTCGGCTCGCCCCGCTGGCTGGCTGGCTAGCTGGCTAGTTGCTGGTGCTGGTGGTGGTGGTGCTGGTGGTGCTGGTGGTGGCCTACCTGCAACACAGACAAGAAGCAGAAGTGTGAGGGACAGTGAAAGGGGTAATAGAGTGAAATGGGTAATCGCCAAAAATATTTTTTTAAAAAGCATGAACAAATCCTTCTGATCATTCTGATCATTCATCCTTTCTGATCATTGACACACTTCCACTAACGTCAAGCCAAGAACCTCTGGTATTGAAGTAAAAAGCTGAAGAAAAAAAAAACTTGGCTACAAGTAGCAAGGTCAAAAAGCCAACCCCCCCTCCCCTCCCCGGTCAGCCAGCCTGGCCTGCCACTAACGGAAGAGCCGTGGCCTTGTGCATCAAACCCCGCTTGTGCTTTTCACACGGAACACGGGACAACATTCTCCTTGGCTTCTGTGGCTGTGGAATGACAAACGCTCACTTTGACGCGTCTTAAAGACACTTGTGCTCCGGCAAGCCCTTGGGACAAAGTGCTCCGTGTCACACACAGAATGCTCTCTAGTTTCCACAGACAAAATGTACTCTAATACACAACCTCCAAACACCATCCTAAGTGCTTTTTCTCACGTTCAGACGGACACAGAACACACACACAGGACTGTGAGTGGCACGACCACCTTTGTAAAACATTAGACTATATCAAACGAAGTTGAAGAAACTGTAATAAACATGTAATAGTGAGCAACAGTACTATTATAATATAATAACAATAAGTGACAAACAGAAGTTAATTAATGCGTTAGCGTCTATCTGTAGATCTGGACATGTAACCTCACTGTGAGTGTTGCACAGTCGAGCTGCTATGCTTTGTGTCCTAACACAATACTCTTGTCTTTTGAAACACAACAGGGAGTGTTGATTGAGTCACAGCAGGTACAGGCTTTACCTCTGCAGATCTCTCTTGTTTCTGACTGAACACTACTGGACTCTTTTCCTGTAAGCAGCGATATGCTTGGTGTGGCAAGCACACCCATGTCAGATGACCTAGATGTTCGTGTTGTGTCAAATGTGTGTCAGGGCTGAATAAACAATGCAACCAAGGCTTGGGGTGTGTGTGGGGGGGGGGGTCTGGGGATTTAGCAATCCAGTGTTACCTCTGGAACCAATATTATAAGCAAATAATTCAGAATCTCTGATTTTCACATGCAGACTGCCCTGTGAAGAGGACATGTCTTCATGAAACACAACGCAAAGCCTTGCATGTCTTTACAATGACATGCTATTGTGCTGTATTACTGTATTCAGGTGTCAGAGAACATCCTGTAGTGGGAGCCGGGAGTTCTGTCTCTGTTTTTCTCTGTCAGAGGAACAAGCTAAGAGAACTCCTGGACACTGTAGATGACACTTCACTGTATAGGTGACACTGTCTATTCCCGATGCCAAACATTCTGGCAAAAAGAGACAGATGAGATAGGAAGCTACTGCATGTATATGGTGCCCAGCTATCTGAAAAAGTGTGACGGCAACAGGTCACTGTGACCTAGAGGTTTATTGGCAATCTCTGCTCAACTACTGCAGATCACCAAGCCAGAGAGGTGTATGAAAACTACAACCAGAGACATATTCTACTCCTCACAATCGAGCAGTGAGAACATGGTCCATAGTCACAGGGTCTCAGGGTCACATGCCTGAGAGAATGGGCAGATTTATGCCGTGGCCAGACAGCTGGTGAGGAAACAAAGCTGCAGTTTAAAACAACAGCAAGCTCTGGACATCATGCAGCTTGAGCCAAATTGCCCAACAAGGCATTCAGTCCCTTTCCTTTGCCCAGGGCCCTCGGTTGGGTTCCCGGTGATGGGAAGCAACCTGATCCTCGATAATGAACCCCCCAGGGGATCCAGCTTCCTGTCGCAACAGGTGCAAAGACAGTTCATCCTGCCAGTTCACCATGGCGCACAGAGGCAACAGGACTAAAGCAATGCTCCGTAGTTACAGGGAGCACAAGTGGAGGAGACTTTTTGTAAGGGACTTATTTCAGAGCTCGGGGGTAGACTAACATTTTAATGGTTTATCACCATCAGGCTACAGTAATGGACATTTACTATCTGACATGGAAATACTGACAGCAGACCCAAGGAAGTAGGCTTCCTGAGGCTGCAGCGCACACACAGAGTAGAAGCCGTATGGGACGGTTAGGCTACATACTTATACTTACAATACAGAATACTACTTGATACAGTAGATGACATTAGGCACAAAAACGTAGAAGGAAGGAGGGAAGGAAGAAGTTCACACCCCACTTATGACACCCCTGCAGCGGTTTCCGAGCAACCATACCCGCTCTACCTGTGCGGCAAGCAAACAGCGCGCACACACCCCCAGCTTTACCGGATAGAGATCATCATTGGTAAAAAGGCTCGCATGAAGCAGGTGACTCACACCATAACATACGTTTATCTAATCTTGAGAGTGATGAAATATTGGGTAGATCTTGGGTAGAACTTTTTTTCAGCTTTTTTCATCAGAGACGACTTGTGAGATCAGAGCTGGCTTCATATCTAGTATTCTATGAACCTGTTCCCATAATTTGCTGAGAGAGAGTCATTCTTAATATGTTCATAAATGACTACTTTACTGTAGAAAAATAGCTTACAAAAAAACAATCCAATACTGACATTCAATGTCATCTTTACCTTAGAAGGTGGCCAATTAATTCAAATGTATTTGTCCAGCAAGCTTAGGCTATTTAGTATGTGAGAAATAAACTGGCCTATCGTCCCCACTCCCTGTAATTACAGGACACGCATCTCTGATACTGTAAAATGTAATCTACATGACTAGAGATATGAGATAACACCAATGTACTGTCGTCAAGAAAACAAAACAAATAAATACATGTCAAGGCAAACCGAGTTGTTTTTAAACCTCACCTCAACAACCTCGTAGTCTTCACTTCGCTGTCACTTCTTGTAATCTCCAGAATCCTCTTTCGCATACAGTCCCGGCTCTCTCGTTCCTCTGTTTAGATGTAAAGTGTATTCAGTTTGCTTTGGCACTGTCGTACAGAGAGATTAGGCTACCGTCGGAGCAGCAGGGATGATACTGTTACTGTAACTATTCTGTGAGACATCTAAATACTATTGTTGTGAGCGATGTTCTTTTAAGCTCTAGTACACTACGCGGACACACTGGCTCCGCCCTGTCATTAGCCCTTAAAGACACAACTTTCAATTCATAGGCTGAGCAGCACAACACCCGACACTGCAGGCTTGGTTATGTTATGCATGTGAAGTCAGTGCACAAGAACTGGATGAGTTTTGTTTGATGATAAACTTAACATGTGATCTAACAAAAGTCTGTAATATCTAATCCCCAACAAGAAGACCTGGTGTGAGTTTTGTTTTCAGTCGAGACAACATGGCTACAGAGCTGTTTTCAGTGGCTTTGGGATGGACAACCCCAGTCCTTATAGTCCAACAGCCATAGATTATGCAGGGACATAAAAGTGTTTATATTGTGGCCTTGGGACAACACATTCGCACCCTCCTGCATTATTTTGATTGGATCAAGGGCTAGACATTGTACTGTACTTTAAGTTCACTAAATTGCATGCTACAATATACAATTACAGCTCATGATAATATGTATGTTATAAACTCAGTGTAGCCAACAAGCTATTTGTGGCGCCACCGTGGCTGATCCCAAGCATTGAGCAGACAGGTTGCTTGAGGACTCTAAACTGAAATTGAACCTGTCTGAACACAACCAAATACTATAAATGTCTTCATTGACACGCACACACACACACACACACGCACACACACACACACACACACACGCACGCACACAGGCACGCACGCATGGACGCACGCACACACACACACGTACACAGTTGCGCATTCACGTACGTACACACACACACACGCGCGCACGTCACATGTACACATTCACACATTCACACATTCACATACGTACAAACACACACACACACACACACACACACACCGCCTATAGTGCGGTGCCTAAACTATCTACCAAAAGCCTTAAGGCTAGAACGAAAAGCAACTGACTGTGGGAATCCTCCCACAGGGCAGAGGGGAGACAGAAGCGGTAATGGGGATGGCTGCAGGAGAGATAAGGGAGAAGGCACAGCAAACACAGCCAGAAACGCTGTTATCTCCCCAGCGTACACTCTCCGCCTGCTGCTTATCAGATCAGTGTGGCCACTTCTGTTTACCTGGTCCAGCTCTGTGTTTGCCAGAATATTGTCTCAGCAACCCACACTCTGGGACTGTC
>NC_139658.1:23183250-23195750 GCF_951799395.1 Argentina silus | reverse complement strand
TCAGTGTTGGAGGAGACCCTAGAGGACTGTGGGCCAGTCAGAAGCATATTTCAGTGCTCAGTCAGTCTAGCTCGGAGGGCCAGGACCAGGACTACTGGGCCTGGGCCCAGCCTGAGTCTGACACATCCCCATGTCTCTTGGCAAGGCCATGGCTCTGTCTGGCAGACCCACACACACTGCCTCCGCCTTGGAAACACAACACAAGTCCCCAGGCAACAGCCCGTCATCTTTCACCAAAATGTAAATATTACCATATTTCAAAAATGTTTAGCCTTCACCCAAACCACTCTGTGCAGCGCAGCCGCGTCCTCCAGCCTCCAGCCTCCAGCCTCCAGCTGCCTTGTGTCTTAATCACTTCCTCTTTGGTATGAAGACTTCTTGGAAATGGAGGGATTTCTGGGGAAACCACACACACTCAGGTACTTCTATTCTGGTCCATAATCAAAAGCAGTAAGGACGACTCATCCTTACATCACTCTTACCATTGTGATGTTGTGATGTATGGTAGCTGTCAGTGCCTGAATAGTACTGGGTGGAGCCTGCCCTATGCTCGCCCTGGATGACAGGGTGCGTTTAGTCTCCAGAAAGAGGATCCTTCCAGGCATAGTCTGAGGGAGACTGGCAAACCAGGGGAGGCTGGTGGAGGTGGAAATCACAGGACGGGCTCATTGTAATCCCTGGGATGGATGGAATGAGGAATGGTATCAGACACACATGGTGGAGGTAGAAATCGGAGGACGGGCTCACTCTAATGCATGGAATGGAATGCGGATTGGTTTGATACCATTAGTCATTCCATCCATCCCAGGGATTACAATGAGCCTTTCTCTACTGCCACAAGCCTCCACTGTGCCAAACACACCATGTCACTGTCACCAGAGTTTGGTTGGATTTGTCTGCTGGTGATGTGGAAGCGTACTTAGAGTAAATGGCCTTTTTAAGAATCACTAGCGACAGAAATACAAATACATTTCCACGGTGCGGTAGGTCTCCCAACCTAAACTAAAGAAACTTCACCCTGAACAACTGAACCCTAACCCTTATCAACACAAGCGGTTAAAGACCTAACTACTTAAACGCCAGCCTTGTAATAACAATCCTATTCATCACTAATGGAGTAATCGGGAGTCGGAGCGATGACGATTGGCCCGCGGTCCCCCCTGCCAGATTCCCACACACACATCTGTGTCTGATGTTTCGACAGAGTGATGGAGGAGCTGTTCGACGGGCAGCTGTGGCGTAATCAAGAATGTCCCGTTGGACGGCCCCACTAAGCCCTCTGGACCGGCGCCCGCCGGGCTCCACGGCCAGAACCAGAGGAATTCAGTAGGACTCACTGTCACGGATGGAAGCGCATCCCTAACAGGCCGTGGTTCCGGCGCTGCCTTCCCCGACGGCGACACGCGCGCGAACTACGGCGTGGTGTACCGTTAGAAAAGGCGCCAGATTGAGACGATCAAACATTAATCTGGAATTGGGATTGTGTAACACGGTTTATATCACAGTTACAGTGTTTGACTTATCACCTTTACCTCCAACACATTAACACAGTTCTGTAATAAACTCAAATACTGTAATAAAACTGTGAGACGGTGTTGCAATGGTTAACGGCCCGGCAGGCTCTGGCATAAAGCCGATGAGTATCCCAGGTTTATCCGGTGTTTCCGGTGTTTCCTACGGGCAGTCTTCAGGGGATGGGGTCAAGGCTTTGCTAATGTAGCAATCTATTAATCTGAAGTAAGAGCTGATAGCTAAGGGGTTTGGCCCTCCCCTGGTTTCTCAATCCAAGCTCTCCCGGGGGAGACATTACAAACGTGGACACACATAGGACACAAGCTCCCGGTCTCGTTGATAAAGATTTCAGATGTTGCCTGTGTGGAAGAGCAGGAGGGCGTTCAGCCTTCAAAGAGGCTCAGCTAATGGAGTGAGGTATAGATCAATAATCACAAGGTTACAACAGCACTGTACTTTACATTCCCTGTGTGGAGAGAAAAACACATGTTTGAAAAGGAACACATCTGAGACAGTTGTACAGGATATTTATGAGTGTAAGTGAACAGTGTGTGTGTGTGTGTGTGTGTGTGTGTGTGTGTGTGTGTGTGTGTGTGCTTGTGTACACGCACGTGTGTGTGTGTGTGTGTGTGTGCACGTGTGTGTGTGTGTGTGCCTGGGCCGGCAGGCATGCCTGATGATGACAGTGTCTGACTCATCGAGGGCAGAGTGTGTGCTTTGTCAGGACTCCTTTTGTTCAGTTCACCATTGGAATTAGGCCCTGTTGTTAAGCCCGAGAGGTTACCTGATCTGGTGCTTGGGCAGCAGCTACATTAATTCTAAGCTCTGGCTTAGTGTGTACTGGGGTTCTTAATGAGCAGGCCTACGGGCCTGGGAGCACGTCGATGGGGTCCAGCTCTCATTTTCCATCGCCTCCCAGGACGACGTGCCGTGTGGACGCATTTATTTAGGGGGAACAACATGTCCCAGGGAGAGGTTTGTGAGACGGTATAAATGCGTAGTCTCGTACTGATCCCAATCATCAAGGCATAAGGGCTCGGACCCTCGGGGGCCAAATGGTACAA
Source organism: Argentina silus (assembly GCF_951799395.1). Lineage (NCBI taxonomy): Eukaryota > Metazoa > Chordata > Actinopteri > Argentiniformes > Argentinidae > Argentina > Argentina silus. The sequence goes on along the minus strand of NC_139658.1, from coordinate 23,193,174 downwards.
TCCAATTCAAGATGAATAACCAAACCACTGTCTGCGCCACAGTAGGCTTAATGGTCCCCCCCCCCCTCCACGTGAATTAAATGAATGCAAAGTCATTCACCTGAATCTAACTGTCAGCAATCATGAACAGCTTCATGTGAGGAACAATGCAGGACGGATGGGCCCGGAGCCAAGAAACCAAAAGTACCACATCTGAGATATCGTCTCGTTATCCACCGTGAGCCCCACAGTCAAACGCCTTGTCTTGTAAATAGCTCTGTATGGAAACAAGCAGCGCAGCGCAGCGCAGAACATCAAACAGGACTGTAATTATCACCAAACCGTGGGCTCCGAGGGAAAGATAAAGGGTTGGTGTTGCTATGCATCCCCGTTTTTCCAATGTGTACTGAAACCACCGAGCCCAATAAAAGATCCTGTAATGATTTAATGTTCAGCTCATCGTGATGCTGCTTGCCGTCCAAGTGTTTTAATGAAAAGGTAACCAACGCATGATATACCGGACGCACAGACTGACTTTCAAGTCCGTTGAGCACAGAGCATTCATTGTCCTGAAGAATTTTCCTCAGCCCTTTTATCTCCTTGAGGCGCTGGTCAATCTCTATGGAGCACAGAAGTATACAGTATGCAGAGCATGACGTAGATTGTTAGATCTTCTGTCTGTGCAGGCGTGAAGCAGACACAGCTGGGCCGCCTCACAGAAGGTGCTGTAGGTGTTTTGCTTTAACGACAGCTGAAGTATAGGCGTGTGGGCCTGACAGGCCAGTAAATTAAACAGCTTCGGTTTATTCTAGCTTTCTTTCCGGCCTCCCGCAAACCGAGGAGGAGACATTAGGCCTCCCCACAGCCCTGTGGTCCCTGGCAGGAAGTTCATCAGCCAGGGAGGGAGAAAGGGAGGGAGGGATGAGGGAGGAGGGAGGAGGTAGGAGGGAGGGAGGGAGCCGCCCTGGGCCCAACACTGAGCCCCTGGTGCCTGGAGGTGTGGGCGTGTGGGAGGTTTCCACGGCTCACAGGGCACAGCAGCAGCTCACTTACCCCTCAAGCACAATAACAGACACACACACACACACACACACACACACACACACACACATAGGCAGGCACACACACGCACACACACATAGGCAGGCACACACACGCACACACACACATAGGCAGGCACACACATGCACACACACACACACACACACCACACACACACACATACACACACACTCCAAATTTGTACTTACTATAAATACTGTATACACACCACCACTAACCATAGATTCATAAAACTCCTCAGGAAAATACTGCCGGATTCGTACCAGACAGACCGAAAACACACATTTTGAAATACATGTCCTTTTGCAGTACTCTAAAGCTGCCTGGCCTCAACACATTACCAGAGAGCATCCAGATTACCATCAGGAGGGTCAAATTCACAGCCCTTCAAAGAGTCTCCACTCCCACGGATGGGACCGTCTGACCTCACTCTGCCCTGGTTGGGATCTCTGTAAGTAGAGGCCCATGTAGAGGTGGTTCAACCAGATGGTGTTTCATCATGTCTGCATGTGACAGCCTCTACTTTAGCTGTCACTACCTGACAAGTGAGTTAACCCTCGCACTGCCTTCTCAAAGAGCCAGCGCTACGGATACGCATTTCGCGCCGTTCACCGAATCCCGAATCTCCCCCAAAAGCGTGTCCTCCTTTCCGCTGTTGAGAAGAGTTGCAGTGGCCCTGTTGTCTCATAACTCCAGGAGAAAGGACTGAAAACATCCTCTGTTCCCGCTTGTTTGTTCTCGCTTATTTTGGTCTCTGTGGGTTTTTTGGGGAGATCAAACATAACAGACTTCAGACGGAGGCCCGGCAGCCTCTCTCTCGGTTGGGGATATCTGTTCCCCAACGACTTCCACATGCTAATTATTTCTCTCCTCTAATTAAAAAAGCAGTGCTACCATTTTATACAGACTCACAACCAGGAGTTTGAGACGGGGCGAGAGGGGGGAGGGGTGTGTGTGTGTGTGTGTGTGTGTGTGTGTGTGTGTGTGTGTGTGTGTGTGTGTGTGTGTGTCTGTACTTGTCCATGCATGCAATTGTGTGTGTGTGCGTGTGTGTGTGTGTGTGCGTGCATGAGTGTGTGTGTGTGTGTGTGTGTGTGTGTGTGTGCGTGTGTGTGTGTGTGTGTGTGTGTGTGTGTGTGTACATGCGTGCGTGTGTGTCTGTGTGTGAGAACAGTAACAGTCCTATAGAATAAACACTGCCGTGACCTGACCATTGATACAGACCCATCTGTTCCTCAGCTCACTAAACAATACATCGTCCAGTTCTTATCCACAGTCATGGCCAGTGAGGCAGAGGAAGAGGAGGTCAGTGTTTACATTCAACCCCAGCACAGAGACAGAGCAGCCTTTTCCCACAGACTCCTCGTGACTAACACTATCCTAACTGGAGACATCGGAGGAGAGACAGACACAAGGACAGGAAAACTCCAAATGTTTGCTCAAAGGACAAATAATGGTCTGAAATAAGAGTAATGTATGATGTAATGCTGTGTTTTGCAGTAAAGAAAAAGGAATGTACGACGTTTCATGCCCGTCTGACCGTGACACAGGGAGAGAGAGACGTAGAGAGAATTGGTTGGAGGGAGCTGAGCAGTGTTATTGAAATGACATAGAGGTACTGAAATAAACATGAAGTAAAGTTTACGTTTTTTTCCACAAAAACAGGAATTTTGATACACATGGAAAAGGATCTATATAAAACACTGACACACACGCACGCACGCACGCACGCACGCACACAAACACACACACACACACACACACACACGCGCATAGACACTCTCCATTACATGTGCTTTCAGCTTCCTCCAATTAATTTCAATCCTTTTGAAATCAGCATGTGAAATGCTTTCCAGCAGGATTAGATAACCAAGGCCATGCTAATTACAGGACTCACGCAGGCCTCTTTCAAAGGCTGCACGGAACACCAGGAGAACAGACAAACAAACAAAGCTGCATCACAATCCTGCACTGAGACAGACTACCGAAGCTCAACAGAAATAACACATTGATTATGGAGGTACAGGTCAGACATGTACAGCATCGTATCAGGGGAGGCTGGTGGAGGGAGAAATCGGAGGACGGGCTCATTGTAACGCATGGAACGGAATGGAACGTCCTCCGATTTCTCCCTCCACCAGCCTCTACTCTATGGTATGTATGTTTTTTTTTTTTGTTTTTTTTTTGTCAAGACAAAATGAATGTTCATATTTCCTGATTTGATACACTTCTTCTTTCTTCCCACATAGCCTCCTGACACGACCACTGCTCTGGGTTGCTGCTCTGGGTTGCTGCTCTGGGTTGCTGCTCTGGGTTGCTGCTCTGGGCGGGGAAGCCAAGCGGCACCGATCCCCTCTCCCCAACCTCTGCCCCTGGACTAGTGGACGCATACCAAACTGTGGCCAGATAAGATTATAAGTCATTGAACGCAGTCCAAGCCCAGAGCCGTTCCAACAGCTCCTTTCACGGCTATCTCCTCCCCGGCCTCTATCAGGGCAGGAAGCACCCAGCCAGCCAGCCAGCCCGCCCGGAGCACCGACAACAGCTACGCTTCCCTCGGCTTATCCCTGCCCTGGGATAGCGTCAATAGGGAAAGAGACATAGCATCCTGGAAAAGTGTTAAGCCCCTGTGTGTTTGTGTGTGTGTGTGTGTGTGTGTGTGTGTGAGTGTGTGCGTGCATGCATGTGTGTGTGAGAGTGTGAGAGTGTGTGTGTGTGTGTGTGTGTGTGTGTGTGTGTGCCTGCGTGCATGTGTGTGTGTGTGTGTGAGAGTGTGAGAGTGTGTGCATGTGTGCGTCTAGCGTGCGTATGCGTGTGCACGTGTGTGTGAGTGTATGCGTCTAGTGGTGTGTGTGCGTACACGCGTGCATGTGTGTGTGAGTGTGTGTGAGTGTGTGCGTCTAGTGGTGTGTGTGCGTACGCGTGTGCACGTGTGTGTGAGTGTGTGTGAGTGTGAGAGTGTGTGAGACAGAGAGAGAAGGGACACCAGGAACACTACGACAGCACAGGATGGACAACCCAAGGAGCAGAACAACACTTGGTGGGAGGATGTCAGAGCAATGTTAGCACTCTGTGTGAGAAGAAACAGACACCCCCACTTCAGGAGACATGACAGTCCCAGTGTTTTCCCAGTCCCAGGCTAGCCTTGTCCCTCCCTGTCACCCTGGGCAACCAGCTAACACTCAGGTTCCCATGAGAGGGGTAAGATGGCCGCCACTACAGAGATACCGTAGAGCTGAGACTTGGCTCCCAGAGACGTGCTGATCTGCACCTAACACCTCATACAGCAGCAGGCCAATAGAAAGAGACACACACACACACACACACATGAACACACACACACACACATGAACACACACGCACACACACACATGAACACACACACACACACACATGAACACACAGACAAAAACACACACATGAACACACACACACACACACATGAACACACAGACAAAAACACACACATGAACACACACACACACACACACACACACACACACTCATATGAACACACACACACACACACACTCATATGAACACACACACATACACACACACACACACACACACACACTGCTGTGTGCTGGGCCTTTGTGTATGTGCTGGGAGGTACGTGTGCTCTGGCACATGTGTCTTGTGACGTCGCAAAGCAATCTCATGTGACATACTGTATGTGCAAATAAGCAGTCATTCTGATCCCGAGGTGTAGTATTGGTAGTATTTATAGATTAATCAAAGCATGTTTTACAAGTGGAGGCAGTTCTAGGTCAAGCAAGCAGGCGTCATCGTCTTCCCTGATGATTCAGAGTGAAAAGAGAGAGAGAGAGAGAGAGAGGGGAGGGAAGGAGAGAGGTAGAGGGAGAAGGAGGGAAGGGGGGAGCAGGGACCAGTCACTGGGGTGAAGCAGGGCGAGTAGCCTCCCACACTGACCACAGACGGCTGACTCATAGGCTGGCCTGGCACACAAGGCTAAGGCAGGGGGAACACGAGCCTCGCCAGAGAGAGTCTCGGCTCCGTGTCAATCAGGCCACCGAGAGACCAAACCGGAGTGGACAGGCATCTAATTATCTACTAAATCATCCAGTGGACCACGGAAAACACAGTGTCAGAGCGTCTAGTCATGGATGTCACTCCTCGTGTCACTCTGGCGAGGGTGACGGGCACCACCGACGAGATCTCTACCCAACCTAACATTTATTTTATTTTGATCCAATTAAGGGTATTTTGGTGTGTTTGGACTAAGCTGCGTGGACTGGACAGTGTTGGATGAGTCAGAGGTTGGGTGGGTCCTTGCCGTTGAAGTTTATCCTCCCTCCCTTTCATCGGCCATATTTACATTACATAACTGGGCCGTTCACTGATGGGCCACGGTACGTTCTACTGTCAGGTCAGGGGTCAGGGGAAGCCGGCGGTGTTTTGATACCATTCCACCGTTCCATTCCGTGCATTACGATGAGACCGTCCTCCAGTTTCTACCTCCACCGGCCTCTCTTGATTGCTGACCGTAGAGCGTACCTATCAGGGAACGGCCCAGTTACGTAACGTTAATGTGACATACGAAGGACAGAGGAGAAACTACAACAACAAAGACATCATGTACCTGACGATGTGGTATTGGCTACACCCAACCTCTGACACAGGCCACAATGTATACACAGCATACTCCGAACACATTAAAGTACCTCTAATTGGACTGCAATTGGGAGTGACATCCATGACTAGGCGCTGTGACACTGTGTCCTCCATAGTGTCACACTGGATGACGTAACACATAATTAGATAATTGTCTGTCCCCTCCGGTTTGGTGTCTCAGAGGCCCGGTGACAATCATTTTCCCTCTCATTGGAGCAGCAGACAACTCCAACCGCCTGAGGTTGGTCCTCTGTGGCTCAGTCGGTAGAGCATGGCGCTAACAACGCTTCGGTAGCGGGTTTGATTCCTGCTGGGACCATATATACTGAAATGTATGCACTCACTGCAATGTAAGTCGCTTTGGATAAAAGTGTCAGCTAAATGGCAAATATTATATTATTATTATTATACTAAAGTTTCACCTCTTACTTTCATTCACCACACTAATATAGGGAGTCTGGGGAATACATAAACGTGATACATAAATCTGTCTATCAAACACACATTCACACACTCATGTCGGGTATTTCTCCTCCGTCTCCCCAACAGACAGTCAACATTCACACACACACACACACACACACACACACACACACACACACACACACACACACACACACACACACACAAAGAAGGATGAACACAAAAAAATCAGTCTCCCAAGAGTGTTTACCATTCACGTTGTCCCCAATGTGCTTTCACTCCCCCCCAACTTGTCCTCTGAGAGTCTGATGCTGACGTTGTTCCTCGTGTGTTTTGGCCTCTCTCTGTCCCTAATGAGTTCAATTCTCACCCTCCTGTGTTTTTACCTCTATGGCCCAGAGACAGAGACAAGCATAACAACACCTATTCCTCCTGTACCTTGTACTCTGTGACGTTTGTTTCTTCCCAGTAGCATCGCTGTCCCCTGTGTGTTTACCTCTCAGACTGTCCCCTGTGTGTTTACCTCTCAGACTGTCCCCTGTGTGTTTACCTCTCAGACTGTCCCCTGTGTGTTTACCTCTCAGACTGTCCCCTGTGTGTTTACCTCTGACACTGTCCCCTGTGTGTTTACCTCTCAGACTGTCCCCTGTGTGTTTACCTCTGACGCTGTCCCCTGTGTGTTTACCTCTCAGACTGTCCCCTGTGTGTTTACCTCTCAGACTGTCCCCTGTGTGTTTACCTCTCAGACTGTCCCCTGTGTGTTTACCTCTCAGACTGTCCCCTGTGTGTTTACCTCTCAGACTGTCCCCTGTGTGTTTACCTCTCAGACTGTCCCCTGTGTGTTTACCTCTCAGACTGTCCCCTGTGTGTTTACCTCTCAGACTGTCCCCTGTGTGTTTACAATCCCTCTGTCTTAGTACATCCTGTTACCTCCCATCCCGCATGCCTGATAACCGCTCTCCTATACGGGCACTGAGATAAGACCCATTGATTACAGCCCAGGTCGGACAGCCAATGGCCCGTCTCATCAAGACTAAATACACATGGGATACAAACACCTTCTCACCACCACCACCACCGCCCAGTGTTCAGACTGGGAGGTGGTTACCAGGGGAGGCTGGTGGAGGTTGAAATCTGGTGGAGGCAGAAATGGGCTCATTGTAACGCATGTGTTTGATACCGTTCCTCATTCCGTTCCAAGCATTTACAATGAGCCCGTCCTCCGATTTCTACCTCCACCAGCCTCCACGGGTGTTCACTGATGGGACATGTTGAAATGTCCTCTGGCTACAGAGGCAGCATGGTGACACACAGAGCAGGAACCCACCTGTACACATTCACACAAGTGTTACTCAAGAGCCCAGGGGGAAGCTGATGTTGATCCTTACATTAGACAAGCCCTTACCCTTACATTAGACAAATTGCAGCTCTTTGGATGAGTATGAGTCAATTACATGAACAAATTGAAGAAAGCTTTTCTAGATCACTGAATCTCAGGATTGGGGCAGGATGGGAGGGAGGGAGGGAGGGAGGGAGGGAGGGAGGGAGTGTGTCAGTGAGTTGTTTGGTCCTGCCCAGGGTGTTCTCTTGGGAAGTCAAACTTTTGTGCAGACGGAGAAACTGTGGAGTTTCAACAGTAATGAAACCGGGAACCATTTGGGGAGTGTTTTGTTTCCAGAGAGATGAAACGGCGACAAGATCACAGAGTTGTGATTAGTCCTGTCCTCAAGAATGCTGATGTAACGACTTGATAATGCCCAAACAATTAAACATCATCGTTATATCAGCAAAGGCTGTGAGAACAGATCAACAGTGAGCAGCCAACCCAATCAAACCTCAGACTTCCTCCTCAGCGGGGTGCAGGGGAGGCTGGTGGAGGTAGAAATCGGAGGACGGGGCTCATTGTAATGCGTGGAACAGAATGAGGATTTGGTGTGTTTGATGCCGTTCCTCATTCCGTTCCACGCATTACAATGAGCCCCGTCCTCCGATTTCTACCTCCACCAGCCTCTCCCTTGGTGGGGGTGTATTAAAACCATTCGGTGAGCCAAGTGTGAGTAGTAAGCAGACGCTGGAACAATGTTGTGGGATGTTGTAAATATCTTGTATTTACAGAGCTTGCCTTGCCTCAGTAAACATGGAAAAAGCCTTTGTCATCCAAACAGTCATCATCTAAAGTCCTTTCCACCCACACTCTTGTGAAGACAGGACTTATGTTTGGGTCTACGGGGTTGCTTTGATGCCCAAGCACCACGCTGCTTCGTTTCCCGCTGCATTTCGTGTGGCACTTGTGGTCTAGTGTTTCATCCACATACAAAAACCCACGCATTGTTTGTTTTACTTGTTGCCCTAGTGATTGTGTCATCTCTCGGGTAGTTGACCTGAATAGATGGAGCTGAGGGAGAGATTAGTCTATGGTGTACAGCAGGGGAGGCTGGTGGAGGTGGAAATCGGAGGATGGGCTCATTGTAATGCATGGAATGGAATGAGGAATGGTGTTAAACATGTGTTTGATACCATTGATACCATGGCCTCTTAAATGGCCTCTATGGGCTTCCTACCCGGCCTCCAACCTGGCCTCTATGGCCTCCTACCTGGCCTCCTACCTGTCCTCTACGGCCTCCTACCTGGCCTCTATGAGCCTCCTACCTGGCCTCTATGAGCCTCCTACCTGGCCTCTATGGGCCTCCTACCTGGCCTCTATGGGCCTCCTACCTGGCCTCTACAGGCCTTTTACCTGGCCTCTATGGGCCTCCTACCTGGCCTCTACAGGCCTTTTAACTGGCCTCTATGGGCCTCCTACCTGGCCTCTATGGGCCTCCTACCTGGCCTCTATGGGCCTCCTACCTGGCCCTTTCACGTTCAGCTCTCTGCCATTTCTCCCTGAGTCTTGGGTAAGACCTCTCTAACAGATTAGATCAGTACATAGTGTTCGACTGTGAGAGCGAGAGTATTAGGATTGGTAACCTAACCCTGTGAGGAGGACTGGCTGTCTGTGTATGGGAGAGAGTGTCTCTGGAGTGACACTGACTGAGGGGCCAGGCCAGGGACAGTGTGTGTGTGTGTGTGTGGGGGGGGGGGGGGGGGGGGTGTAGACAGGAGGGGCCGGGGGGGGGGGGGGACAGGGGGACGGGGGCCCAGCAGCGTCTCTCTTCTGTTGTTTGTCCCACTGTGACCCAACAGGCTGGTCTGATCTGTGCTCTGTTAGCTGTGTGGTAGGTTACATGATTATATGGCTTCCTCCTGATTGTTTTATGGCCCCTTGGCACCAGGCAGTCTGGCTCAGGTAGGCTCTGCACCTGTGGATTTAACAGGACAGATATGACACACACACACCCACCCACACACCCACCCACACACACACACACACACACACACACACCCACACACACACACACACACACACACACACACACCCACACACACACACACACACACACACACACACACACACAGACACACACACACACACACACACACACACACACACACACACCCACACACAGACAACCACACAGACACACACACACACACACACACACACACAGACACAGACAACCACAGAGATCTGGAGACGACTCCCTGCTCAGGTTGAGTCTCTTCTGACTCATAGTGGATGGATGCTTAGTGAGTAACACACAGGTGCAGATTATAATGTATGTGTAAAATAGAATGTCTCTGGATATTAACACACTGGAAATTTCAATTGTGGACCTAATGCCAGACTCAAATGAATGATGACTTTTATATATGATGACTCAGATTTAAGAGTACAGGCAAAGAGTATCAAAGTACAGAGACTTATATTGACAAGATTCACAAACT
>NC_139658.1:23170750-23175750 GCF_951799395.1 Argentina silus | reverse complement strand
GCTAAGCTTGTTTCCTCAGTTTAGTTAGAGCCAGCTCAGACAGCTTATCAATGTTGTAAACTAAGCTACCTTACTTGACCCAACTTTCTCCCTGTATCTCTGTCTCTCTCTCTATTTTCCTCTCACCGTCCCTTTCTCTCTCTCTCTCTCCCCCTGCCCCCCCCCCCCCCCACCCCATGCCCTACGCCCCATGCCCCACCCCCCCACCCGCCCTGTCTCTCTCTGGGGCGGCTGGTTGTCTGTTCTGCTGTGGAGAGGTGTGATTAGCCTGAGTCAGATACAGGTGTTTTGCGAGCTAAGGGAGGCCTCTGAACACCTCCCGCCCCATTTATGGTTCATAGTTGTGGGCGGCCCGCCTCCCCACACGCAAGGCTTCGTCAGGAGGACCCGGTCGTCACAGGCAGGCATCATTCATCACCACGGAGACACTGCTGTGGGGTCCGCAGGTGTGCTTTGACGCTGACTGGGGTTAAGCCTCGGGCTTAAGGATGAGAGACAATGATAGAGTTTACATTGGGGTTAAGGGTAACAGACAATGACAGAGTTTACATTGGGGTTAAGGGTAACAGAAAGATACATTAGGGTTAAATACACTGGGGCTAGAGATTTGTAAACTGAAATAGGTGGGAAAATCCAAAGGCAAAATACTCTTACGTGGAATAATAGGCTGGTGAAGCCTTTTCAGGAAATGATAAAGGCGATACACACTTACTGAGGTCATTTGAATTCACCCCTTCACTACATCACTGATTGGGGTTAAGATAGACAGACATTGTTGGAGTTCACACTGGGCGTAGTTATAACAGACACTGACAGGTTGTATGCTTAAGGATAACAGGCACTGATTGAGTTTATATTAGTCTGTAACCAGGAGAGGCTGGTGGAGGCAGAAATCGGAGGACAGGCTCATTGTAATGCACGGAACGGAATTGGGAATGGCATCAAATTCCTGATTCCATTCCTTGTATTACAATGAGCCCATCCTCCAATTTCTACCTCCACCAGCCTCCACTTTCTATATCAAACACAGAGCTTTACAGACAAAATAAATTGTGCCACAGTGGCTGGCTGTCATCGCCAGGGACATTTCAGATGCACGATAATGGTGATGACTGCTATTGTCACCCGCTGTAGGTAATGCAATGTGGATTTTCCTGCAAGGTCACCATAGTGACGTTAAAGCTCAGAGTCTGAAGAGCCCAACTGAGTCATCTTACTGGGTTAGGGTTAGGGTTAGGGTTAGGGTTAGAACAGGGCATAAGCCTGAGCAAGTGGCGTATGGTCCTCCAACAAATACCAGGCCTAGTTATCAGAAGCTAATCCTATTGTTTGGAACAATAGGCTTTATCAACGCCACCCATGGCATCAGTCAAACAGCCATGGCAGGTAATCCAAGAGAATCTGGTTCAAGTTCACTCCCCAAAAGTTAAAAAAGGAAATAGACACAAATGAAACGCTCTATTGAGTTTCCAATCTGTAGAAGAAAAAAAAACTGTTCATATATAATTTATTTAAATGTGTTATGGAATACATTTAAAAAAATAAGCATTTTGAATGTCTATGTAGATGTATTTGCTGTATTATGTGCTGTATTTATGTGCTCTTGTCCCTAAGTGTGTTTTGGTTTCCATTGAGGTATGTAATGACTTTTTTTCGTTTTTCAATTCTATGTTATCTAGAGTGCTACATCCCTGTAACCCAGTATGGGTGCTTCTGACTCCTGACACCATGATTAAATGATACAGTTTTACCTGTCCCTGGGCATGGTAATCGATACTCAGATTCATCTATACCACAGATGTTGCCAACTGAACATAGCTGGCACACAACTAAAGCATCTCTTCTGATGCAGTAAATCTTCACCTGAGGTTTTTACGTTCCTGTAAACTGAAACCTTGGATCTGATTAAAAGAACAGATCTCTTCATGTCAGTCTCACCCTTTTTACATCTTTGGTTTCCTGTTCCAACCGATCATTTTTCTCCCATCTTCTCTTCCTTTTCATCCCTCTCTCTCTCTCTCTCTCTCTCTCTCTCTCTCTCCCTCCCTCTCTCTCTCTCTCTCTCCCCCTCTCTCTCTCTCTCTCTCTCCTTCTCTCTCTCTCTCTCTCTCTGTCTGTCTCTCTCTCCTTCCTCTCACCCACGCTGCCCTTGGGCCAGCCACACTAAAAATAATTGCCATAGTGATAGAGTCTCAAGTGTTCTTAATGAGAGAGGATCGGATGGCAGGAATACAGTCTTTTGTCTCCATTTCATCAGCAGGCACTGGAGAACCTGGGCCTCTGGAATGGACTTGGGAATAAGGTAGACAGTACTTCTGATGACAGAGCAATAACAGCGATGACAGGAGCACAGTGAATTATTCGCCGTCTGTGAAATGATGATACCAGGGGAGGCTGGCGGAGGTAGAACAGAATAAGGAATGGTAACAAACACAAGCCCGTCCTCCGATGTCAACCTCCACCAGCCTCCCCTGGATGATACCCTTTAAAGCATATATCAAGATTAACTGGAAGCTTTCCAGAGGACATCTCACATGACAGATGATGATCTATGGTGATTGACACACCATTCTCCATTTCACAGTTTCCAGTTTTCCTTTCGTAGCCTAAGCAGTACTTCATTTCTCCTGACAACCATGCCGCAAACCTAGTAACAATTGTAAAACCTATGTTTGTAGGTCAATCTTCTGTGTGTTAATAAACAGAATTTGTTTCATCAAGGACTTTGTTGTACTAAGAGAGGAATAAGAGGCCTGGAGTTTCAGAAGAGATAAAGTACTACTCTAGTTACCAGGCAGGGTTAGGGTTAGGGTTAGGGTTAGGGTTAGGGTTAGGAAACTGACCCTAACTGATACAAATGTAATGATACTTTCCATCTCCCCAACTGACATACTGGCTATTCAAAACTCATCATCATTCCCACAATAGAGGACAACTAAGTAGAAGAAAGTCGACATACTAACGGTCAAATCAAAACAAAGATTTAGAATTCCTTCCCGCTGGGACCATATATACTGAAAAATGTATGCACTCACTGCAATGTAAGTCGCTTTGGATAAAAGTGTCAGCTAAATGGCGTGTATTATAATTTATCGAACTATTCCGATCCTTGGCACGTCAGTGTAATATCTTAACACTCCCACCTGGTGATTAAGAACTAACTGAAAACGCTGCCTCTGCCTCCAGGCGCCAGTTCTAATGAGCTTGTGGTGTGATGCATCGCCCAGGTTATTGCGATCAGGGAACGAGTCAGGTTCAATAACCGGGTCTGTGGTTACTCGCTACGGTTACTGCAGATCCCAACCTGCGGTCGGGAGCACAGACACCCTCAGGGTCACACTGTGCCAGCTGGGCTGTTTCTAAATACAGAGACACCCCACCCCCGCCCCCCGCCCCCCTCCCCCTCCCCCGCCCCCCCTTCCCGCTTCCTTTATTCTCCACAGCAGATGCTAAGTCATGTCTGTCCTCAGAGGAAGGCAATTACTTGAGTCAGACGGGATGGGACGATCCTCGCTCGAATAAACCAGGATGGGATCACCTGGTGACTGACAGACTCAATGATTGACTTATGAGAGGATCAACAAGTGTGGAAGGGAGGGAGGGGGGGAGGGGGGGGAGGGGGGAGGGAGGGAGGGGGGGAGGGGGAGTGAGAAAGTTAAGAGAAATGAAGAGATGAATGAGCAAGAGAGACACAGAGAGATCAGCTTTTATTACACGTTGATAGCTGCACCCTGCCTCTCTACCTACCTTCCATGCCTCTCTCCTTTCTTTGTCACCTGGTTTCTCTCCCTATCGTTGCCTCTCTGTCTGACCAGACTGTCTCCCTCCCTCTCATCCTTCTCTGCTGCCCTCTCAATCTCTCAACCCCTCTCTGTCTCCAAGCCTGTCTCTCAGTGTCCCTCCTTCCCTCCCTCCTTCCCTCCCTCTCTCCCTCCTTCCCTCTCACTGTCCTTCCCTCCCCCCTTCTCTCTCCCTCCTTCCCTCTCACTGTCCTTCCCTCCCTCCTTCCCACCCCCCTCCCTCTCTGCCTCCTTCCCTCTCACTGTCCTTCCCTCCCTCCTTCCCACCCCCCTCCCTCTCTGCCTCCTTCCCTCTCACTGTCCTTCCCTCCCCCCTCCCTCTCTCCCTCCTTCCCTCCCCTTGTCCTTCCCTCCCTCCTTCCCACCCCCCTCCCTCTCTGCCTCCTTCCCTCTCACTGTCCTTCCCTCCCCCCTCCCTCTCTCCCTCCTTCCCTCTCACTGTCCTTCCCTCCCTCCTTCCCTCCCCCCTCCCTCTCTGCCTCCTTCCCTCTCACTGTCCTTCCCTCCCTCCTTCCCACCCCCCTCCCTCTCTGCCTCCTTCCCTCTCACTGTCCTTCCCTCCCCCCTCCCTCTCTCCCTCCTTCCCTCCCCTTGTCCTTCCCTCCCTCCTTCCCTCCCCCCTCCCTCTCTGCCTCCTTCCCTCTCACTGTCCTTCCCTCCCCCTTCCCTCCCCCCTTCTCTCTCCCTGGCCTGTCTGTCAGTTTGTCCTCCCTGCCCGGTTGCTCTATGGCGACTCGGCCTCTTACATAAGGCTGACCTAGTAGAATTCCACAGCGCTCTCCCTGGCTCTGCGCTCCCCCACTTCCTACGGCTTCACCCTGTGGCGACAACAATTTCTCACTGTTCAGAACCAGAACCGCCCACTCGCGGGATGTTTTTCCAGCTGCTCACAAACAGGGCTACCTCAGTTTAAATGAAGTCTGGATGGAGGGAGGGGGGGGAGGGAGGGAGGGAGGGAGGGAGGGAGGGAGGGAGGGAGGGAGAGAGGTTTCTAGGACAGCATTACCTGCTATGGGCTTAATGGTTATGATCTAAACACTGAGCTGAACACTGAACACATTGTATAAAGAGTGTACTGCGTTCCTGTTGTCCTGAACCTTGGGCTAATGATACGGGGATGCTCAGTTGCCGCCGTTCAGAATGACCAACAAACAACGTGTGTTAAAGTCGTCTACTAAGTCTCCAGATTGATGTGTCTGC
>NC_139658.1:23153250-23165750 GCF_951799395.1 Argentina silus | reverse complement strand
TGTGGGCGGTGAAGTTGGACATGCCGTACTAAAGTGAAACATCAACTTTCGTCATCGCTGTTGACATTCCTTGATCTGCTTACGTCAAGATCTCTCACAGGATAGAGGGAAGAACGTCTGCTTTATCTCTCTCTGAACACAAAGAGAACACACTTACTGATATAGAGGGATTTTTTTCTTCAAATACAACGTTTGGGGTGGTTTATTGTTTCATGCAAAACCCTTGGCAGGATGTGTGATGTTCATGCGTGATGTCAATGGGAGAATACTATTACATGCAAAGACTCATGCAAAATATTGGGGAAGCTGACAAGTATCGCCAAGCTGCAAACACGCCAGGGGAGGCTGGTGGGGGTAGAAATCGGAGGACGGGGCTCATCCGTTCCGTGCATTACAATGAGTGTTGGATACCATTCCTCATTCCGTTCCATGCATTACAATGAGCCCGTCCTCCGATTTCCGCCTCCACCAGCCTCCCCTGGCGTAACACATCACAGAGAAACCAGTCAGGCAAAAGGCAGACAACATTCACACCACAACCAACAATAATGACACTACAGCATCAACGGTGGATGAATAGACTCCAACACACTGGCATTCATTCAAACTCCACAATAATTGACTGGATCAAACCAATGGTTCTCTTTTAGATGGGGGTACTAGTGAAATAAGAAGACAGGAAAGTCGGATAAGCTTCTTTATATAAAGCCACCAGACCCTGAATTTCCCTGAACGTGACCACAGAGACTCAGCAAACAGACACGACGGCGCCTGCAAGGCTTTACTGAAATAACAAACCTGTGCAGATCAGACATGACCTCTGACCTCCCCCGAGCAGGAGTCAAACTGAAGAGGCCCACGGGTCAAACCACAGGCAAATGGCAGGAAAATCCACCGGAAGCTCTGGTGCCAAGTATGACAAACACCTGATTTCACGGCCCCCCGGTTTTGTGTTTAACTCAAGCTTGTGTGTCGATGAGCGTGGCCGTAAACATGCTATGTTGGCCAAACACAGCACAGAACAGGCTTTACTGTGAATGCCAAATACAGCACAGAACAGGCTTTACTGTGAATGCCAAATACAGCACAGAACAGGCTTTACTGTGAATGCCCTCAAATACAGAACAGAACAGGCTTTACTGTGAATGCCAAATACAGTACAGAACAGGCTTTACTGTGAATGCAAAATACAGCACAGAACAGGCTTTACTGTGAATGCCAAACACAGCACAGAACAGGCTTTACTGTGAATGCCAAACACAGCACAGAACAGGCTTTACTGTGAATGCCCTCAAATCCAAAAGATACGCCGCAAAACAACACGTCATGAAAACATGCTTGAAATAATATTGTTGTAAAATTCAGAGAAACAAACTTAGGGAAAGTTGAGGACAAAGGAGCCGGGAGGGGCAAAGAGGTGGCATGCACCACAAATGTGCACCACAAATTTAAATGCTCACCTTGTGTACAATGTTGCTAGCGCACCTGGGATGACAGGTGTAGTGCAGCTCATACAGTGCTGTAGGGAAGCTCCAGGTATTCACCCAGGTGAGTCTCCTCTCACTCAGCCCACTGGTCACACTACGTTGGGGACCCAGGTGACGACAGAGCGGGAGCAGCTCTCTCTATCTACTCCCTGTGTGGACAGACATAGTATTCAGGTACGTGTTTTACAGAGGGGGGGGGGTGAATTGGTCATTCATACGTCGACTACTCTCTTCACTAACAGTGCTGCTCTACCCAGTAACTGTTTATCGCCAATCACTTTCCTCTCAGTCTTAGCAGCTGTCTTCTGACTTCTCCTGGCCTGTCTCTCTCTCTCTCTCTCTCTCTCTTTCTTTCTCTCTCTCTCTCTCTTTCTCTCTCTCTCTCTCTCTCTCTCTCTCTCCCAACTTCACAACAATGCCTGCATCTATGTACTCATATTCACAGCTTTGTTGACGCCTGTGCTATCGTTCCATCAATGTATTTGCCTCAGGCTTCATCTCATTATATCCCCCATATTTCCGTGTCTGTCTGTCTGTCTGTCTCTCTCTCTCTCTCTCTCTCTCTCTCTCTCTCTCTCTCTCTCTCTCTCTCTCTGTCTCATTCTGCTCCCTGTAGAATGGCAGTGGCGTTGCGATTGCTGGTTCTGTGCTGGGTGTCCGGACCAGGGCGTAGCCAGACTTCGCCAGCCTGGTTCCAGAACATCACTACTAATCTCTTCAACACCTCGGGGGACATCTTGCTCGGGGGACTCTTCCCCATCAATGAGCTCACCAGCAACCTGACTCAGAGAGTGGAGCCTGACGACATCAGCTGCCGCAAGTACTGTACACGGTCATTCATGGCCGAGTCACTAGAATGCATGTCGAATGTGACGTTTTGCTTATGTGACCGAAGCGGGATTTGAACCCCAGGGTCTCCCGAGTAGAAGACTAAGGTGTTAGGTGGTGACATGTGATGTCTTTGATCGCCTCCTTTACACCTTGTCTTGTGTCTGTTGTTCTGAACGTCATCCCAGCACATTCTGCAGTTTACAGATTCCGTGTATGAGGACGGGCTCGTTGTAACGAAGGGAACGGAATGAGGAATGGTATCAAACACGCGTGTTTGGCACCATTCCACATTCCATTCCGTGCATCACAATGAGCCCGTCCTACGTCGTCTACCTCCACCAGCCTCCCCTGTTACGGCTGTACTGACTACCCCTCCCTGTGCTCGGCTTGGCAGGCTCAATACGTACGGGCTGGGTCTCGCCCTGGTGATGAAGTTCACTGTGGATGAGATCAACGCCAACCAGGTTCTACTCCCGGGCATTAAACTGGGCTACGAGTTATTTGACACATGTAGGCAGTCGGCCGTCATTGTGAAGCCCACCCTCCTCTTCCTCACCGAGGGGTCGACGAGGGAGTTGGCTGTGATGTGTAACTATACCGACTATGTGACCAGGGTGGTGGCTGTCATTGGCCCCTTCACCTCAGAGATGGTCACAACCATAGGAAAACTCTTGGGATTCTTCCTCATGCCACAGGTTTTTAAAACGTTTTTTTTTTTTTTAAATGTTATTTCATGTTTTGTTTATCCTTTATATCTTTTTTGGTCCTTTTGAGACCAAGGTATTTTTTTCAAGGGTGCCCTGATTACAAAATATATACAGTACCAGTCAAAGGTTTGGACACACCTTGCCAAGAGTGTGCAAAGCTGTCATCAAAGCAAAATGTGGCTACTTTGAAGAATCTAAAATATAAAACATATTCTGGTTTGTTTAACACTTTTTTGTTTACTACATAATTCCATACGTGTCCATAGTTTTGATGTCTTCAATATTAATCTACAATGTAGAAAATAATAAAAAATAAAGAAAAACCATTGAATGAGAAGGTGTGTCCAAACTTTTGACTGGTACTGTACATCACTGTTATTTACATCAGGATTTTAACAGGACACAATTTACACAGGAAATACAATTTTCTTTTTACAGAAAACCATCAGTTATAACTACAGCACTCCTCCACTGAGGAATCCTTAATCAGGTTCCTAAAATGGTCCACTGTAGGTCACTAGATTACACAACAGAGTACTATCTTTCAGGGCAGACAATGTAATCGCCAAGGTGATATATGTCTCTTTCCCATCCCAGACTGATTTGATGTACAGCAAAAACAAACTAGTTCTCCTTCCAACATCATTCAGTTCCTGATGTACTGTATTCTGCTCATTAAGGTCATCCTCGGGGCGAGGCATAACTACGGATTCTAGACTGTTCTTTCGCTATTGTCTTGAGCAACACGTTTACTGAGCACCCTGTCCTCAGATCAGCTATGGTGCCACCAGTGACAAGTTCAGCGACAAACGCCTCTACCCGTCGTTCCTGCGCACGGTGCCCAGTGACAAGTGGCAGGCGGAGGCCATCGTGCACCTGCTCAAGGCCTTCAAGTGGAACTGGGTGGCCGTGGTGGGCAGCGAGGACGAGTACGGCCGCGAGGGACAGCGCCAGTTCTCCACGCAGGCGGCAGGGACCATCTGTGTGGCGTACGAGGCGCTGATCCCCATCTACAGCGACCCGGAGCCTGCAGTCAGAGAGATCCTGGACCGCATCTCAGAGACTAGCGTGGGCGTGGTGGTGGTATTCTCCCTCGCGAATTCAGCCAAAGTCTTCTTTACTGAGGTCAGTGGGCCAGGACATCACCAGAGAACCCTCTGTATGTATACGCAAAGCAGTTTAAAACCATTTATATTTCAATTGACACGTGCGGTGACTTTTGAGTCATTTTGTGAAAGCTTTAATCTAATTTGACTATATAATAAGTTAGATAGGTTATTTTGTCTCGTTTACGTCTATGAGTCTTAGAACAGTCATTTAAGAAAAAGAAAAAAAGATAATGTCAAATAAAGTGGGGAAAAATTAAAAAAAATTAAATAAACACATTTGCTATGTGAAAGAACGTGTAGCCCTGTAAGACTGTGACGTGATGCTGTCACCAGGTGATCAGGAGGAACCTGACAGGTGTGTGGGTGGCCAGCTCTGCCTGGGCCCTGAATACCGTGGTGGCCAACCTGCCCAACATCAACACAGTGGGCACCATCCTGGCCTTCACGGACAGGACACACAAGGTGGAGCTCCTCACCAACTACACAGAGATCCTCTTCTCCAAGCTGAGCGAGCAGAGGGCCAAGCAGCCGTCCCCTGGTCCAGACACACCGCCCCACATCAACAACCCCTGCCCGGAGTGCTGGAACCTGTCCTTAGACAACATGAGTGTCGTGACAGCGCCATTGTTGGTGCGAACGGCTTTCAGTGTGTATACTGCCATCTACAGCGCGGCACAGGGACTGCATAACCTGCTGGGCTGTAATGCCACAGGCTGTTTGAAAAGAGCTCAAAGCAAAATCTATCCCTGGCAGGTAAGGTCCCCCACCCATGAGCTGCCTAATCTAACCCCCTAACAACAATAATGAATACATTCCAACAGTAATCAAACAGCACTTATTGAACAACGTAAAACAGAGAACCAGACACATTGGTAACGCTTTACATTTGCATTACATTTGTAAAATGTAAAATGTAATGTTAACACTTTAGGATAGGGAACACTTATAAGGCACTCATTTGTGGCTTATAAGTGTTTAACAGGTATCTAGTTGGGCAATTTTGGGGTGCTACTAGCCGTTTATTGGGTCTTTATTCAGTGTTTTCTTATTCTCATGTGTTTAGTCATACAGTAGCTGGCCAGTTAGATGGGTTAGGGTTAGGGTTAGGGTTAGGGTTAAGATGGGGTAAGAGTAACTCTCTAACCACTGGCTCACACCCGGGGATCGAACCGTCGACCCTACCAATAACATTGTTGGGGTGTCTTGAGGAGTTGGGTAGAAAGCAAATAGGCATAAGCTACAAATGAGTGCCTAATATGTGTTCACTTAGATAAAGTGTTACCCAAACATTCTCCGTCTCCTCGCAGCTGTTGGAGGTGCTGAAGAACGTTTCATTGGACATACATGGAAATCATTTTGAGTTTGACAGTAGCGGAAACCCAAGCATCGGCTACGACATACTGCAGTGGATATTCGGAGAGAACGGTGTGGAATTCAAAGATGTCGGCATCTTTTTTAAGACCCTGACGATTAACAAGACCATCATCAAATGGTACACAAACGACTCTAAGGTAATCAATACAACTTTCCTAAAATCGGCTTTCACTTTCACTCAGTAGCTTTTAGCTTTTAGCTTTACCTCAAACTCAAGTTTTCGGTTTTTCATGTTTACCAAAAACTGTCTACATTTGACCCACCCAACCCCTGTTGCAGGTCCCCACGTCTACCTGCTCTGCTAACTGTACGACAGGACAGGTGCGCAGGGTCAAAGGCTTCCATTCTTGCTGCTATGACTGTATTGACTGTTTAGAGGGTCACTTCCAGAAAAGCAAAGGTGGGTGATTATCCTTTCTAGTCAACTGTTATCTTGGGGTTACACCTGTACCATCTTAAAAAAAACTCTTGAAACAAAGACTTAAATCCATTCTATTCATTACATGTACATTTACATTTAAGTAATTCAGAAGACGCTTTTATCCAAAGAGACATACAATAAGTACATTTGTCTAAGTTAGTGAAACAACTACACATCAGTCCTGCTAAGTAGAACCTTCAGTTAAGAACAAGTGGCATCGGCAGTCACAGTGCTGGAGAAAACACTTTTTTTTTTAAAAATGTTCTAGTTCCATCACTCTAACATTCTAACTCTCTCTCTGTCTGTTCTAACTCACAGAGGATATACAGTGCACAGCGTGCCCAAGGGGCCAGTGGTCCGTGATCCGGAGCACAAACTGCACTTACCCTACCTTTGACTACCTGGGCTGGGATGAGCCTGAGTCCCAGGGGCTGCTGGTGGCCGTGTTGGCGGTGCTGGGGGTTCAGGGCGCAGTGGGGGTCTTGTTCCTGAGGCACATGGGGACCCCGCTGGTGAAGGCCTCAGGAGGAGCTCTGGGGGGTCTGGCTCTGGTCAGCCTGATGGGGGGGTGTCTCTCCCTGCTGCTGTTCCTGGGGCAGCCGGGGGATATGGTGTGTCGCCTGCAGCTGCCCCTGAACTTGATCTTCCACACGGTCACCCTGTCGGCCATCTTAGCCTTCTCACTGCAGGTGAGGCAGAGACCGACCAGGGGAGGCTGGTGGAGGTGGAAGTCGGAGGACGGGCTCAATGTAAGGCATGGAACGGAATAAGGAATGGTATGAAACACAAGTGTGCTTGGTTCCAGTCCGAATTCCATTCCATGCATTACAATGAGCTCGTCCTTCTGATTTCTACCTCCACCAGCCTCCCCTGAGACCTGTACAGTACACAATGCCTGGACAACACCGATGAAGATCAACGCATTTCCTTCAGAATATCATTGTTCTGTATAATCATTTGAGAAAAATACAATTCTATAAAATAACACATTTCCTTTTCCAGCAGTCCTTATGAAATAGAGAACGTTTGTATGAATATCAATGCGAAGATCCCTCTCCATCCCTCCCTCCCTCACTCTCCATCCACAGATTCTGTACGTGACAGAGTTCCCCCAGATGGCTGCCTCTCACCTGGACGTGATGAGAGGGTACGGGGCCTGGCTGGTGGTGCTGGTCTGCTGTGGTGTGCAGGCAGGGCTCTGTGGCTGGTTCATACAGGAGGGGTCCTCTCTATCCCAGTACCTGGCCGAAATGAAGGTGAACTTTGTGAGAATGTTCCTGCGATGCCCCGTGAAGCCCATCTTAGGTTTGGGCTTAATGCAAGGCTTCAATGGTGTCCTCGCCCTCATATCGTTCATGTTCACTTTCATGGCCGTGAAGCCCGCCCGAGAGTACAACCTAGCCAGGGATATCACCTTCTCCACCCTGATCTACTGTGTGGCTTGGGTGGTCTTTATCCCCATCTACACCGGTCTCACTGACAAGAAACGGTCCATCGTTCACGTGTTAATCAGTTTGCTGAGCAATTTAGGGTTGGTGGCGGCCTATTTCTTTCCAAAATGTTACCTGCTGTTGAAGAAACCTGACCTGAACAAAGCAGAGCATTTTCGGACCTTCCTGGAGGGTGCCCCTCCCACTCCACTGGAGGAGGAGCCATCACAAGGCCAGACGCCACAAGACCAGACTACTTCTGTGTCCTGAATGGCGTTCTTTCTGTGAATGTAGACAGTTTGGGTTTAATTATTCTTCAAATTCTAATTGCTTATTTTAACTGGAAATTTGAAATGTAGAGAACAATACTCAAAAACACTAAAACTGTGACTGTTATTCACCATATTTCACAACACCTCCATTGCTTCTTAGCTTGTCATTGAACACATTATTGCACTGATTATTGTACTAGTACTATTGTCACTTTATTGTCACTTTTTGTCACGTTTATTACTTATTATTGAATTGTTGTTGCTGCTTTCTTGAGTGTGGAACAAGAACCCAAAACATTTCACTTTGTCTGTTACAACTGCATGCAATATGTGACAAATAAAATTTGATTTGATTTGAAACAGTTGAAAGTATTTCACACACAGCCACATAGTTTATTTCATTTTATTTCACCCTCATAAGTTGACTGAGAACATATTCTCATTATGCACCTGGGGGATAGTTGCAGGGGAGAGGAGATGAAGAGGAGGGGTGAATGAGCCAATAGAAAGCAGGGGATGATGGTAGTATAGTACCGGTGTTAACACACCTAGTCTTGTGATAAATGCCATGGGATCTTTAACAACTCAGGAGTCTGGACCTCAGTTTGATGTCTCATGTCTCATCCGATTGACGGCATCCTCTGCCAGGCAGCCTATAGGTACCCTATTCACTGCCCTCGTGCATTGAGGTCCCTAAATCAGAGTGAGGAGTGCCACCTACAACATCACTTCCAGTTCCCTGTTTTGGTACCCCCATCCAGGGATTAACCAAGACATACCCTGCTTAGCTTCCCAGACATGCCAGCAGAGGGATGCAGCATGTTCATTACAATAAGAGAACTGCTTACCTGTGTGAGTATCATCTGGTTTCATCCATGCTTCATGTCTCTCTGCTGCCCCCTGTTGTCTGGTCGCTCGTTTCCTAATGTCCACTTGGAAACGGTTGCTAACAACTGATCTGGAGCGAAAACAACTGAGATCAGACGAGTGACCTAAAAAGTGTCAACATTGAAAGAGCTAGCTAGTTAATACTGGCAAGAGATTGCACTGAATGTGTCGAGTCCGTACAGGTAATTGGCACTTTAGCCTTCTTTTGCTGTGTTGTTTTTGTCAGTGTTCATAGTTGTTCTCATGTTGCAATGTGCAGACAGTTCATATTCCTTGAGAACATGGCTGGTTGGCCTACATTCAATATCATTAAATCATGATTGAATTCACGAATACATACTCTCAGTTGGCTAGCCAGAAATTAAACGATGAACCCTGCTCTAGGTTTCCAAAGTGCCTATAACCACCTATCCGTTTCTTGGTTGATCCTAGCTACTGACTGTTCCCCCAGTTTAAGGCATGCCTCGTGGAAGATCAGCCACCAGTGTCCGCTCTGACGGCAGCGACCTGGACATTGACGGCATCGGTAAAGGGTTAGGGTTCGGTTGTGTGTTTTTCGCACCACCAAAATAATGTATACTAATTCAATGCATATGGCTTTATTATCATTGAGAAACAGTGGCATCGAGGACAGAGGTCTTTGCGCAACTTTTCTAAATCAACTACATACATACATATAATAGTAATAATAGTAATAATAATAATAATAATAATAATGTATTATATCATATAATAATAAGCGCTTTTCATTGTACAATAATAATCTCAAAGTGCATAAACTAAAAGTTAAAAAAATGAATATAGCATTAAAAATTATGTTTGTTCATTGATTCACCAACTTTGATAGCATGAAAGCATTGTGTACACCTTTGCGTTTGGGGGCCTCTAGCGGACACAGAGATGGGCAAACTGCAGAGACAGTTCCGGATCATGGACGGGGACCGGCAGGCCTACAGCATCCAGTCTCAGGATCACATCCGCAGACAGCGGTAAGTCCAGTGTGTGTGGGTGTGTGTGTGTGTGTGTGTGTGTGTGTGTGTGTGTGTGTGTGTGTGTGTGTGTGTGTGTGCGTGCGTGCATCTGTGTGTGTGTGTGTGTGTGTGTGTGTGTGTGTGTGTGTGTGTTTGCTTACAGTATGTGATTGTGTGTGTGCGTGTGTGAGTGCACGTGTGTATGTGTGTGTGTGTGTGTGTGTGTGTGTGTGTGTGTGTGTGTGTGTGTGTGTGTGTGTGTGTGCGTGCGTGCATCTGTGTGTGTGTGTGTGTGTGTGTGTGTGTGTGTGTTTGCTTACAGTATGTGATTGTGTGTGTGCGTGTGTGAGTGCACGTGTGTATGTGTGTGTGTGTGTGTGTGTGTGTGTGTGTGTGTGTGTGTGTGTGTGTGTGTGTGTGTTTGCTTACAGTATGTGATTGTGTGTGTGTGTACTGTATGTAGGCAGGAGATAGAGAAGCTGCAGAGGGAGCAGGAGGAGCTGCAGCTCAGCCTTGGTGTGTCTGAGAGCGTGTCCCAGCGGCTGCGTGACAGCGAGGACGCCCAGACCCTGCGCTCCATGTTGGACCAGCGGGACGAGGTGGCAGAGGAGCTGGAGAGAGAGAGGCAGAGTCTGGCACAGCTTGAACAGGAGGTGCAGGGCACGCACATACACACACACACACACACACACACACACACACACACAGCGACACACACACACGCACGCATGCAAGCATGCACATACATACACACACACACGCACGCATGCATGCACATACATACACACACATACAGCGACGCACACACACACACACACACGCATGCATGCACATACATACATACACACACACACACGCACACACACACACACAGAGCCTTCAGTCCCATACCTCCTCAGTGACCATGTCTGTGTGTTGGGGACAGATCTTCAGCATGGAGAAGAAGCTGACAGAGGTTCGGAGAGGGGAGGTCACTGCTACTCTGAGCCAGAAGTCTCAGACCCGGCACACTCAGAAGGCCACACGCACACTGGAGAACAAACTGGATAGAGTGAGTACCACAGCTTGTTGTTGTTGTTGTTGTTGTAGCCTAACTCTGGGAAGAATAGTACAGTAAAACTCACCACGGCACTCTGTGTAGCAATGTTACTACACCAGGGAAGGCAGAAATCAGAGGATGGGCTCATTGTAGTACATGGGCTGGAATGAGGTGTGGTATCAAACATGTGTGTATGATACCATTCCTTATTCCATTCCATGCATTACAATGGGCCCATCCTCTGATTTCTGCCTCCCCTGGTGTAGTAGCATTGCTTAATCAAATACTCTCTGGCCGAAGACAGTTTCCACTGCTCTGGTTAGAAATCGCAATCCCTAAGACCTGTGTGCTATTACTGCTGCAGGCCCTCATCCACTTCAATGAGCAGCTGACAAAAAACAGCCACCTGAGAGAAGACCTGGAGACTCTGCGCGTGGAGCGTGTCCGGTTCCAGCAACTACACCGCCGGCTAGACAAGGTCAGAGGTCATACGGAGACCAATCAGAGCCCTGGAACAGATGTGGGACATGTGGCCCCTGTTAAACCCTGTTTCATTTCCTGTTTTCTCTGATTTTAGGAGCTGCAGGAGATCCGTAAGGACATCGGGGAGATGATCAGCCAGTCCACTGCTGCCTACGATGCCAGGTGAGGTCTGTGGGTTGAAGGTGTGTTTGAGTGTAGGCCAACCTGTTCCATGCTTATTCCAAGTGCACTGTTTGTGGCATCCACTTGGTGAGTTTGCATTTGTGAATAGATCTGTCAGGGGAGGCTGGTGGAGGTAGTTCATTGTGATGCATGGAATGGAATGAGGAAATGGTATCAAACACCATTCCTCATTCCATTCCATACATTACAATCAGCCCGTCCTCCGATTTCCACCTCCACCAGCCTCCCCTGATAGACCTCTACACTGTTTAGTCCTGTGTCCATTGTCCACCTCCCTGCTCTGTGGCAGGGTGGAAGCCCAGGGCAAGATGACCATGATGAGAGAGAAGGCGGTGAAGGACCTGGCCCAGTACAGCGCTGAGATGAAGGAGCTGGAGAGGGTGATCGCACACGAACGCCGCCTCAAAGAGTTCATGACCACCAAATGCAGCGAGAGGAGCGGCCATGACGACGGGCAGGAGCTGGGACGCAGGCACGGTGAGAGAGAGACGAGGATGATGATGATGATGATGATGATGATGATGGTGATGATGAGTAGGTGGAGGACAAGGGGTAGGCTGATGTTGATGGTGATGATGATCATCATGATCGTGATGAAGATAATGATGATGATGATGATGATGATTAAGACAATGATGATGATGATGATGAAGATAATGGTGATTATGATGATGATGAAGATAATGGTGGTGAAGATAATGATGATCATGATGATGATGGAGATAATGATGATGATGCTGACGATGAAGATAATTATGATGACGAAGATGATGTTGATGTGTCCCAGCGTCGGAGCAGAAGGAGCAGAGGAGGATGGACTCTTGGGAGGACTCCATGGACAAGCTGGAGGAGGTGTTCCAGAGGATCCAGAGTGTGACAGGAGAGGAGGACCTGGACATGTTGGTCACCAGGTTCATCCAGGGTCAGTCTTACACACAACGTTTTTAACTCACCAACTGCCAAAGAATTCCGGAACACTCACCACCTAGAGTGCCAACTGTTTTATGTGGTATTTACCATAGCAACAATACTTTGATTGGCTACAAAATGAAGCATCATAATTTGCATTTTTGGTGAATGAAGTGGCACTCTAGAATGTTGACAATTCGGCCGACTTTATTCACCCTCTGCACTAAATGAGTTAAAGCCCGACTCAGTAATTTCTGGATATTAGGTCACCATCAAAACCTAAACAATGGAGCAAATACATTTTAAACATGCTTGATTTCTTGATATCTGTGGTGCTATACTGAACATATTACTGACTTTAACGCACAACAGGGTTTTTCAACGACCCGTGGCTGG
>NC_139658.1:23135750-23150750 GCF_951799395.1 Argentina silus | reverse complement strand
TGTGGGACTTGCCATCTGGCTTCGACTATTCACGTCTGGTCTCAATCCCCTGTTCGCCTGTTCTCAAGATACCATTGAGAAGTGGATCGCTAAGGACAATACTACAGTACCTCAACTGACCAGGAGGGGGCATCAGATACTTTAGTTATCCTAATCAGTGTGTAGATTCAAACGTGTGTCTCCACAAAGAACAAATCACTCTATTACAGGGCGTCAGTACTACGTTTAAATATGTAAAACGAATAAAGGGCATGATAACTGGATTGGATGTTATTTGATTTCATCCAAGCTCACTCTGAGTTGCAATCTGATACAGGTGTGTGTTGTGATGAAATATTAGATTAGTATTCATTCTTATTTTCCACAAAAAATGAAACAATTCAATCATATCCAGGCACTGTCCTCATCCTGAGCGCTGACCACCAAATCAATTAATATTGAAAGTTCCCACCCTTTCAGTTATTTAGCTGTTGCTGTTTGCAAGTTGCTGAGGTATCAGGGTAATTTCCATATGTACAAATTTGATCTAGACATATTTGTATATAAGAGGTGAGTGTGGCTCAGAATTTAAACCCTACAGTATCTTTGATTCTCCAAGCCTCTCTAATAGTCTCCAACTATTATAATCACCCACAGTTGAAACATCTTGGAGCTTTCACTACCTTTGATGATAGACATGTAGAGGGCGACTTCCTGTATACAGTAGAGAAATGGGGAAAGGAAGAGATTTATTTTTAGACTCTTTTATCCGGCAAAATCAACAATTAACAAAGGGTGTTGCTATTTTTAGGATGGAAAGGTCATATACCTCACGGAATAGCTACATCACATAAACTTTTGAGTCCTTGTGTTTTTTTGTTTAAGTACCATAAATAGTGGCTGAAAAAAGACCAATGTATCCCGCTTGCAAGGGGAGGAGACATCCTCAAGGGGAGGAGACATCCTCAAGTCAATGAATAGATTGTTTACTGAGAGATGCAGAACTAGTTATTGACACGTGTGTGTGTGTGTGTGTGTCTTTCTGTGTGTGTCTGTGTCTGTGTCTGTGTCTGTGTGTGTGTGTGTGTGTGTGTGTGTGTGTGTGAGAGAGAAAGCGAGAGCTAGATTTCGACAACGGTGTTGTGAGGAAGTGAGACAGTTACACTAAACACATTTATGACTTGGTTTGCACAAGATAATCCTCTCAGAGGCTCCACTCTGTGGCAATAAAAACAGATTATCAAAGATAAAAGGCCGCTATGTGAAAGAGGGAGGGGCGGGGAGATGAGATGGAGGAGGCTGTTTTCTTTGAAATTCGACTCTTGCTCGGCCCCCACCACTCCCAACCAATTCTCTGTGCACACGGCTCTCCGCATTGCCATAGAAACCTTCCCCTTTAATCACAACAGAAACTCATTTCCTCCCACAAAGGCTCCAGATCGCCCTTGGAGACCGCCTGCACCAGCCAGTCCCGAGGCCCACCTCCTCCCAGAAGCCCTACCTACCAACCAGCAGGCCGCCACCATTCTCTCTCTCTCTCTCTCTCTCTCTCTCTCCTCTCTCCATGCAGTCTCTCTCTCCCTCTCTGCTCTCCTTCTACCAAGTGGAGAGCACTATTCAATAGACATTTACACCCACCTACAGCACAGGCCTGCATGTTCATGCACGCTAGCAGGCACACACACACACACACACACACACACACACACACTCTTATCTGAGTTCACCAAACCTGGCTTGTATCCTGTTCAAGTGTTCCCTCTCTATCTCACCTCCTCTGTTCTCTTATCAACTCCGAGCTCATGTCCTGTTTGGCTTCAATCTTGTTCTCTTCCATTTTGCCTTCATCCTCTCCGAAGGCTCTCGGGTCACCGCAGGTAGACATCTCTCTTTCTCAATGTCTTACGTACTAATTAATCACACAATTTGTGTCCTATTCGTGTGTGTCTATACCAGGGGAGGCTAGTGGAGGTAGAAATCGATGTGTTTGATACCATTCCTCATTCTGTTCCATGCATTACAATGAGCCCGTCCAGCCTCCCAGTAATATGGCCAACTTAAAAAGTCTTCTCTACGCCCTGCATAACGCTCTTTGATACATCCTGTCCACTTACTCTCAGGCTTCGATGTTTATTTATTTCATTAAACTTTTTTTTTTTTCTTTTTTCTTTTTTTATCTGAACGCTTTTTGGTACCTTAAAAGACTCTGTCTCCTTTTCCTTCTATGTTTGTTTATTTGGGCGTTGCGCCAGGTATTTCTCCAGTGTGCCTGCTGCTCCAGAATGCTGCTGCCTCCCCCCGAAGAGCCAGAGAGGAGCCCCCCTTCTCCACCCGCCAATATGTGTTGCTAGGCAACCGTCCGCCCATGAGATCTGGAGCCTCCTCTCGAGCCAATCACGTAGCAGTGTTTATTTTCAAACAGCTGACAGAAAGGAAAAAGAGAGACAGAGACAGAGAGACAGAGAGAGAGAGAAACAGCACACTGTGCTCTCAGATGCCATTTTAGTTTATGTTTTATCGTCACAGGGCGGTCCGGTTTTTGAGTCCAGCCGGTTGTGTGTTCTATAGTGTTGTTCTCTTCTCATAAGCCCTCAGAAGCTCGTTCCACCCATTGACATTTACAGGTTCCACCCCTCCAGACGCTGTAGTGTGCGTAGACAGTCAACCACTGGGCGGCAGAGTGACTAGTTTCATTGCTGCTCCAGGCCGCAGCAAAGGCAGGCTACTGTTGCTAAGCAATCCCGATTCCCCAGCGCTGTTCAACCGTACCTGTGCTGTGGCTTTGATTGACTGATACATACTTGTATGCCAGTATTACCATGTTACGCACTTTTGGTTTCATAGTTCTGAGCAGGCCTACACCAGGGGAGGCTGGGGGAGGTGGAAATCGGAGGACGGGCTCATTGTAATGCATGGAACGGAATGGTTTGGTAACAATCCTCATTCCGTTCCATGCATTACAATGAGGCCGTCCTCCGATTTCTAGCCTCCCCTGGCCTACAAATGCATCGGATTACAGTCATGACAGTGTATCTGTTTCTTTTTGGAAGGATGTTTGAAATGATCTTCACTGAGAGAAACATGCAGTTTGTTCATAGCGGTGTTCTGTTGCCGTCTATCTTTCAACCTTGAAGAAGATTGACAAACTACAAAAAAAAACATACTGTCGTGTTTTCTTCAGATGTTAGGCGCCCTTCTGAATGGTGCACTTAAAAACCCTCAGTTTGTGGTTAGTGATGTCGAGATGGTGGCTGCTGGAAACAGATTCAGGTCCAGGGGCGGGTTAAACATTAGCCCTGATTAGCCTCTCTTAAGTTTCGGTTGACTTCACACTGTCATGTACAGGAAATGTGCTTTTGAATGATTACAGCTGTCCTCTGCCATTTCACATGCTGCTAAAGGGGTCTCCATTTTGTGTGTTTTTGAGGAGACATATAATTCCCCTGTGTCCCAGCTTGTTTACTCTACGTGTGCACTAGTGTCCTCGTGAGTGGCAGTGACCCCTCGTTGGTTAGTCCATATTCCCTGGTATGGTAACGTCACATTTGCTATACTTCCCTTCCGTGCTTCCCTTCCATGCTATGGTCCTTTTATCCTATATCTCCCCCCCCCCCCCCCCCGGTTCTTTTTCTATCTGTCTTCCCCTCTCCAGGTCCTATGATTCCCTCCCCCACCCTATCCCCTGTGTGTCTCTTCTCTATACTCTGGTTGCTGTGCAGATGGCTCTTTGTTGGTGCTTCACAATGGAGCTGGGGTTAGTGTGTCTTACCATTAACACACTCACACTCCTCCATTTCAGCTGTCCCGATGCCTCCGATCGGTGCGCTATCATTTCTCCATCAACCCTTTTAGCTTATCTATGATGTCCCCTAAAACCAGCACCGGCGTGTTTCGTAGAACGAACAGAATATCAGCCTCCACCTTAGATAAGGGGGAAGTGTTGGGTGAAACCACAGGCACAACCACAGAGTAAGTGTTAGTTGCCTCTCGTGCTCAACCGTAACTAAATGGCAGACGGCGTATGTTTCCTATCTTACTCTCCGTCTCCTCCCGGAGATCTATTCTAATTTCAACCGTAGACGTTGCTTCATTAATGTAACGTCTGTTAAATCCAAATGGGAGGCAAAATGTTTGATCTGCTGGAGTAGGAAATGCAAATGTACCATCTGCCGTGCGATCCCAGAACAGCCTTGCCTCATCATAGGTCATCATAACCATGGGTGCCAAAGGTCCTCTGAGCTGGCACGTAGCCACGGGGTCAAAGGTCAACAAGATCCACACCCTGGCCTTACCATCAGAGGGTATACATGATGACATGAAACGCGTAAATTGCAGACAGACATGGTAAAGAAGGACAATGATGTCAGTGATGTAGACATACAGTACATTGCATATACTTCTTTCTGCTGGACTCACTCACAAACCCTATCACATTGGACTTCACCAATAGAAAAATAAAGTCTCACAAGAGTGATGAAGAGATAACATTGCACTAAGATGACATTACATAAAATTATCATTTTATACTTCAACTCATTCAATCTAACCTAACCTCTACCCCGGGGAGGCTGATGGAGGTAGAAATCGGAGGACAGGCTCATTGTAATGCATGGAATGGAATGAGGAATGGTATCAAACACAGGTGTTTGATACCACCTGTTTGATACCATTCATCATTCCATCCCATACATTACAATGAGCCCGTCTTCCGATTTCTACCTCCATCAGCCTCCCCTGGACTGAACCCTTTCAAAATAACAAAATAACCTGGAATGCTAAAAAAAAAAAACTCAAATAGAAGGCTTGACAGCAGTCAAGAGTCATCTAAGGCAACACGTAGAAACAAATCCATGCATGTCGAGAATGACTCTGGTTGTGGGTGCAGAAGAAAAAGGAGGTGAAGAGGTCCTCCAATGAGAGGCCTCTTAGCAGGGATTATCCTGACCAATAAGCAAGTGAAAGAAGCAGGTAGAGCATACGCGGGAATCCTTGAAGGGAGGAGGAGTCGTGGGAGAATCACCATGAATTACTGGAAATTTCCACTTGCTTCTGGCAGAGCAGTGGTGGGGGTGGGGCTGTGAGGTGAAATAAGGTAGTGTTGTACCAACACAGTCCACATGAAGAAATCCCCTTTTCTCTACACCACAACTCTGTTATCAACTTGTTTCCCTCCAAAAAAATCTCCCGAGAGCTCTTACTCCATCTACATGATCTCAGGTCTTCACTTGTGTGTTTGAGAATGTTTGTGTTTGGAAGAAAGAAAACCCAAAGTGTAGATCATGAATAATCCGGTTTCAAGAATGGTGTCATAATCAGATTAGTGTAAAAACCTACGGTAGAGGGCCTTCACTCTAATCACCATCAGTCTCAGCTATCTCCTGTGTTGTGAGACAGCTTCCATTCTCATGTCTTTTTGAATGCTTTGATTTGATCAAACAAGGTCACTCACTATATACACTTAAATCAATGTCTGCATGCTTCAGTGTTCCTGTCACCTCAAAATGACCGTGTCCAGTCAGGGCAGAGGCCAAGGGGCCACATACCAGGAAGTCTAGTCAGCCATGGTATTTATACTTTTCATTCACAGGTTCAGGAAGAATGAGGAGCACATAACCCACCCATAACAATCCACCTTTCATTATGCCATGTAGGCAGCAGGGGAGAAGAAATTGGAGGACGGGCTCATTGTAATGCATGTGTTTGATACCATCCCTCATTCCGTTCCGTGCATTACAATGAGCCCGTCCTCCGATTTCTACCTCCACCAGCCTCCACTGGTGGGCAGATTTGTGTAACTGTAATGGCCACTGGCCACACCAGTGTTGCCACTGATAGCAGACACACAGGGTCCCCCCCCCCCCCTTCCAGGACTTCCACTGTCAAGACATTTATCACATACACTCAGTCCGTGGGAGAAGTCAATATATATGTTGTCCCGATCCCCTGCAGGATCTGCCTGGGACCTCAAGAAAGCCATTCAGAGCACCTAGGACACCACTGTTCAGAAGAAAAGAGCCCAGTTAGCCCCCACCAATTCTACCAATTACGGAGACCCTTACCCCCAGCCCCCCCCCAACCCCCCATAATCCTGACCTCTGCTCTTTGATGGCCCCCTTCTCTGCTCTCCCCTCGAGCACTGACATTCCAAGGGTCAGGTTGCATTCGTTTGTTCTCCTATTTTCAGGTGTGTTTGTGAGGAACTCTGCTATTGGACGATAAGACCTGACGGAGGTCAGTGATTGGACGTTGCACCTATTGGAACGTATCACACGGGCAGGCAGAGATAGTGTGTGGAGCCTCTTTCTTCCTTGCCGCGATTCAACCATAGGAAATCATGAGGGACGCAAAGCTTTTTATTTACGGTGAGAATCTCGGACAGACCAACTGGAACTGTTTGCGGGTTGCCAGTCATTTTTCAACATATATCATCATCATGTGAGTGAGCACAAAGAGTCTATTCTCTCCAGACCAGTCATGCTCTCGATGGCCCAGCATCAGTTCATAAGTTAGAATAAGGTTCCATAACTGCCTTCCAAGTTGTGACAACTCAGAGGAAATACTGTGTCAGAGTGTCAGGTCCAACAGAATTGTGTCTAACAACTACCCATGATCCTTAGAACTTTTCCAGCCAATCAAAGTCAACTGAGAACCTCACTTGAGTAACACTGACAACAGCATACGCAGAAATAGATGTTTAGATCATTAGGATGTCACCTTTATTACGCTGCTACTAGTTATGAATAAATGATCATGGTGATTCTGTGTAAAATGTTCCAATCTGCGTAGAAATATAAAATCTCACGAGGGTGATGAAAAGATAACATTGCACTAAGATGACATTGCTCCCTCCCACTCAATTTATACTTCAGCTCACTTGATCTGACCTAACCTCTACCCCAGGGGAGGCTGGTGGAGGTAGAAATCGGAAGACGGGCTCATTGTAATGCATGGAATGGAATGAGGAATGGTATCAAACACGTGTTTGATACCAACCCGTGTTTGATACCATTCCTCATTCCATTCCATGCGTTACACTGAGACCGTCCTCCGATTTCTACCTCCACCGGCCTCCCCTGCTCTACCCGTATCATACAACCCATCAAGACCAGCAGGATTTTTTTGGAGGAGGTCCAGTATCCATGGGAACAAGTTGATTCAGTAGGCAGTAGGCACACAAGAGAGTGGGAAAAAAATGACAGGAAATGATCTCACAAACACTCCCCCTCTCCGATTGCTCCCATTTTCCAGCTACGGAGGGTGAGTAATGCCTAAACTGCCTGCTTTTTTCACTGCAGCTTTTTACTGTTTCTTTCTCTGGACCAGGCTGCACACAGACTGAGGCCCTTAGACTGCAGATGTCTGTTTGAGTGCTCTGCGGTCTCCACGTGGTCTTCATTTCCTAAATGAAAGGACGCCACTGTAACTGTACGCACTGCACTGCGTGTGCATGAGCCACTGCCTTCATTTGATGTACAGAACTGTATTTCCCCTCACTGTCTTCCATTGAGAATGAAGACCACAAAAGCAGTCAATACGCAACCGATACGCAATCAATTCCGTTGGCGTAATGACATGGTTTTGTCTCTTGAATATGCACCAGATGTGGAAAAGAAAGGAATGTCTATCTGATAAAAAACAAAAAAGAGAGAGAGAGATCTATCTGAATGTTTTCAAAGGTATTTCTGTCGAGCACACACTGAGCAACATTGTGCTGACAATATAACACAAGGGATAATAAGGTATGCAAGGTAGACGCAATAAGGTCCATCCTTGGCATTCAAACAATCTAGGTGTTTCATTCTCAGAAATGAACATTTCGGGCGTGTCGTACCACCTTGTGCGCCGCATAATTTCCTGATGACAGACCCACTATTATGAAGAGGACAACAAGAAACTCCCTCCTTCACTCGACGAAAAACCCAGATTCCTGCAGGTCATGACAGCTGAAACAGACTCCCACAGACAGACAGAGGAGATCCAGCCCACTGTCACACTGACACACTCCTTTGATCTTCCTGCATGTAATTACAGTCGGTTGCCGCCACCACCGGTCGTAATTATATTCCAGTCGAACATGGGATTAGTGACTGAATGAATGCTTTGAGGCTTCATCGTGGTTTGAATTCTGGTGAGCAGAAGATAACCGAAGCAGTCAGGAGTTTTACACATTTGCTCTCAGGGGGGGAAAGCCTAAAAATAGAGGCTGGATCCACGTCAATATTTGTTACGCTTTTGGGACGCTCAGATTATTACTAATATCATGAACAATCTGAGCATCCCATAAGCATACAAAGGTATTAGCTATAAAGAGGGATATTGTTTTGCTCTTGAATGAGCGGGGGCTGCATGGAGTCAAAAGCTGAATAGTAAATACGCACCATCTGGGACGACTCAGGTAGCTTTGTTATTAAACTGACTTCAGGGTTAGATCCGATCTGCTGTGCGGCATGATTCCAGAATCTCTGCCCCCTATCGGACTGTAACACGAGCAACTACAAGATGATGTTCAGGTGAATACCCCCCCCCCCCTACCCCCGCCCCCTCCCTTGGTGGTCTTGAATCACCCAGAGCTTAGCGGCGGGGGGGGGGCATGGTGCCTTGTGTTGTGTAGCCCCTCCTCAAGGTTTAACAGTTGGATGTGGGTAAGGCAGAACAGGAGGGCAGGGCTAACCTCAAATGACCCTGGAGAGAGGAAGCAGGCTTTATCTGTAATATGGAGCATCACACTCTGACATACGCTGTAACAGGTGCTCTGTGAAATCTAATGAGGAAGTCTCATTTCTTGAATTAATGTGATCATATATTTAAAAAGCACTGTTCCAGCACTGTTCCAAAGCACTGTTCCAATTCCATTGTTGATCAGAAAAATGAGAGCAGGTCAAACAGAGGAATCACAGGCAAAGCTGGGGGTTATAGTATTGGGGAAGTAACATTAGTTTACGTTTTGCATAGAAGAGGGGGGTGTCGATCTGTTATACAACAACATTGTGAGTGATCAAGTCTGCATTCTAATGGACCAGATGCCTCGTGTGGCATCATCTGCAACACAAAAGCCCCCACGCAACATGTTGAGAGAAACAGAGTCCAAAAACAAAGACCCCAAAATGGCTTGGCTGTGAGAGTGTGTGCGTGTGTGCATGTGTGTGTGGGTGTGTGAGTGTGAATCTTATTCTACTCTCTCTCTCTCACACACACACATTCATAAAATGCGTCATTGAGTGATTGGTATGGTTTGGGATCTCACAAATTCTTTGAACTCTTACGGCAGCTTAATTAACTTTTCTTTTTTTTTTGAATATGTATACAATGAGGACTTTATAGTGCGTCAATTCAATTCAATGTCTTTGGAGTGATCTATTGCTTAACCCAATAAGTGACCCAAAGTTTCTACAGATCTGCAAAAGAAAGAAAAAAAAGAAGAAGAAAAAACAGTCCATGCTCCTTTCCACAACTCACACCCTCCTCCCTCCTTGCTGTCTTTGTCTGTCAGGCTCACAAATCAGACAGCCACAAGTTAATTGCTGACATCATAACCCAAGCCATTGTGTTGCATATGAACTTGCATGCCATGGAATATGCGGCCTCAGACAGAGCACTGATTTCTGACCAGTCCTCAGCATGTATGCTTTGTGTACAACTTAACGAACGCTTACATCAAATCAGTAGGACAAGGCATCGGAATTTGCAGCAGATAAATCCTGAATTGCTCAAAGTTCAGCAAAAAATCGGTATATACTGTATTAATTCAAACCTATCTCCTAAAGTTTCCCTAGTGAAATACACAAACACTATATCAAGAGTTAAAGTCTTGTAAAGTGCAACACTCTATCAATGAATAACTATCAATAGATAATAGTTAAATAAAACCCATACAAATGCGGAAGCCACTTCTCTTTGTGGCATATCTGACCTGAGCAGTTTAAAATAGAGACGTGCAACCGAGCCAAGAGGAGTGGTTTTAGTAAATGGTTTCACATCATCGCCGTTGCGCTGTAACTTGATACATCTGACGAACAGAGCGCACTGAAGACAAAGGCCAGACTGACTGCGAGACGGACGAACGCACAACTTCTGCTTCCAATGCAAATAGCAGACTTGAAGTCAGAATGTCGTTTATTCGCGTTTCTGTGCAAATAAAACGATCATAAGAAAAGAAAAAAGAGCCATAGCCTACATGAAAGCTATGTTAATAAGCGCACAATAAACTTATTTTAGGCCGTTGTGTGCAATTTACCAGACAAAGGGATTGAATTTGCCAAAGCGCACTGCCCACTCTGAGCATAAAAGTTGAAATGAAGCACAAGGAAAATGTCCTATAGTCAAAACTGAGACACGATAAAAACGAAAATACATTCAATTTCTAACATTTGATGTCAAATCTTTACGCTAAAAACTTGTTCACACGGATGGCGGTGTAGTAGCCAGAGAAGACGCTTTAAACATTCGGCCAATCAGGAGAAAGACAGCGAGGAGTAGTTTGAGAGGCGGGACAATTTAGGTGGATTGACAACAGCTCCTCCAATGAGAAAATACTAACATATGTTTCTTGCCTTGCATTGTCCAATGAAATGTCACAAATACTTGCTCTACTCTAACTAGTGGATTACAGTCGCGAGCCTTGAAACAGATGTAGCTGGTTTCCATCAGTCTCTTCTCTCTCCTCTTCAGCCTTGCACCGGTAATCGACAGCTTCAGCTGAGGCAAAAGTAACGAATTATAAATTGATTTTTTCACTCTTTCATTAAAACAACCATGGCTGATACCGCAGTAGACACGACCGCAACCACACCTACCGAAATGACAGCGAAGGTGAGTTTCATTCATTTTCATTTCATATCTTTTCCTAGCAATTTCCTTAGCTAGCTATTCTGAACTCCGCATGTCTATGAGACACAAGACACTACCTCGCTAAATAACAACCATGTAATATACATTAGCCTGTCAATAGTCGACGTCAATGAAACACTTGGATACTTTTGTCGTTCACGAATATTTCATTGACATTTTTTTTGGAGTCAGACATAGCTGATAGGTAATGTATGAATGATAATTTCATTCAGCTGGATTTTTATCTGTAGGCGTTCGACTGAAAATGCCGTTAATTTCGAACAGCTAGCTGAAAGTCCCCGCGCACGCAGCCCCACAAGGCGGGAAGCGCTCGCACTGCTTTCCTTTCAGAGCGCGAATTCAGTCCGCGAGCGTCGCTTGTTGTGAACCGCGAGCCAAGTTCCCAGTGACGTATGGGGAAGAAACGAAGGCGACGAACGCCAGATTTAACATTCACAGCCCTTTTCATTGGATTTAGAGGGAATGTATGGCTTTAGAATTGAGAAGACATGGCATGCCGCTATTATATCAGTGTGTTAACCCAGGACACGCTTTATTTCCAGGAGCTGAAAGAGAATAAAGCAGTTGTCGAGGAGGCAAAGGAGGCAGAGAAGGAGAACGGCAGTGGGGACGCACCTGCCGCCAATGGAACAACAGTGAGTTGAAGCTAATTCCCCCAGCGAGCCTCATGGCCTTTTGTCTCCGCGTTCTCACCATGCAGGTGTCGCTAGAACCGCCCCCTCTACTCCCCGCCCAGTGCCACCCCACAGCTCTTTGTTTGGGTTGTGAAACGGCACAGATGTTCGTTTTTTAAGATATCTCAATTGGCCCACTGACTCGTTTCCCTGAACTGAACTGACTCTCTGTGGAGGGGAGGTGAAGTGTGCAACACATGCCCTGTTTCTACCTATTTAAATTATTTTTTTTACCAGACTCTTGGAGGATTATTTCAATATTGTCTCATCTAAAGGCTTTTCTAAATTGGACAAATCAGAATCTTAGGTTAGAATTCACCCCCACATTATGTGACATACACACACACAAGAAGTTAATTAAAACCTTTTTGTTTGCCCTTTCTTTCCTTTCACAAGACAAATGGTGCAAATGGTGCTGAGGAGGCCCCTAAAGCTAAGGAGGAAGAGAAGAATGGTATGGAAGACAAGAATGGAAAGGAGGATGAACATGAGAATGGAAAGGAACAGGAGCATAACAATGGTAAGTGGATAACATCCCTCTTGTTGACTAAACCCTCTGGAGTTTGAAAAGTAGTTACTGAGCCATTGAACATGTGCTGCCATTGTTGAATTGTCACCCCCTAAAAACTGTGTGTGTAATTGTAGGAGATGGAAAGGGTGCAAAGAAAGCCGCTGCCAAGGAGGAGGTTGATGGGCCCGCAGTGAAGAGAGCAGCTGAGGAGGAGGTGAGTTTCACAGCTGATTTTTCGAACAGTCAAAACACAATAACTAAACTCTTAACAAGACCCCCACGTATTATTATCTCTGTCTTTTCTATCGTCATACGTTCGCTCTACATTTGAGAGAGCTTCATCCTAACAAACCTGTTTTCTTACCCGCAGGAAAAGGTGGAAACAAAAAAGCAGAAAACAGAAAGCAGTGACTCTGCAGTGAAAGAGGCTAAAGTGGAAGCCTAGGGCGGCACTGTCTCCCCACCCCGGCAGCTCAAGTCTAAATAGCGTGGTCAACTTCACCTTGTAGAGCTTGTGCTTTTCTCTATGTTTTACAGATTCTGTTTGCCCCCATATTACATTGCACTGGAGTCCTAAAACATAGTGGTCCCTCTTCCCCTTTTATAAAATGTTATTTATTGGTCTCTTTAGCAAACCCTTTTTTACTTGTACAAATAGGGCCGTCCCGTGAGTCTTTCTCAGTATAAGTTTTAAGCACATTCTCTACTTTGTTACTGCTGGCCAGCTGATTCCCTCACAGGCAGCTGCTTCTGTCTCCTAGGCCTCTGACATTTCACGGTGACCTCTCAGACTCACTAAAGACCAAAGATAAGTTTTAAGCAGGGGGTAATATACAATTGTTAGCATCATTAGTTCAAGCCTTCTTTTTTTCCTAATCTTTTTTTGTTTTGTGCTGCTAGTAAGTTAATCCTTCGCCTGGCTGGTCTGTGAACACAACAGATGGCTCAAATGAATGAAGGGGTCTCCCTGCTACGCCTCCATAATAAAAGATTGCTTGACCTTGTTTTGGGGGGCTGGCTTTTGCAATGTTAATTAACCCCTCTTAAATCTTAAAGCTTTGGTCCAACAGTTCTTCTGTATGCATTTTCACGCAAGTTTGTACCATTTATATACTCTACGTATTGTTTTGGTTTTGGTTTCAGTACGGTTATTATGTTTTGTCTGGCTCAACCCAGAATTGTGTCTACTACAAACTGCCTCTGTCAGCTACAGAGTCACCCCGGTGCTCTCTTCACATGCAGTTATATTTCATTATTGCCATTTGGTTGCTTCGGCCACTGCTTTGTACATTCTGGTTCTTGATGATTAAATAAAACAGTCTTGTCTTTTTAAATCCTGTGTTGCGTGTTATTTATGCACGTAGATCCAATGTGTTGGAAATTTAAGTGCAGCTTTTTTACCTCTTATTTCTAGGCCTTGAAGCTCATGCATCTTAATAATCAGATTAAAATTGTGACTCATTTCAGTGTTTTAACGTATGAGAGCTTTACGTGGTGGTTTCAAGTCTTAGGGTTATTAGTAGCTACAGTCAGTTGACCTAATTTTGATGAATATTTATGGTTCCGTTTAATTAAGTACAACAGGAGGAATTCCCAAGCGGTTACTTTTGACACGGAATGAGGATTACCTTTCAGTGTGCCTTGCGTTCCATGTAAATCAACATAGAGCGTATAGCGCCATCTAGTGGCACATACTGGTAGATTACCAGTCATTATTATGCAGGTCAGCTCAGGTGATGTGTGCTGTTGAGGACATATATTATATCACAATATGATAAAAACGTAGTAAGACAGGAATTCTTATGCTATCTATGTGAGTTCACAGGCCAGTGGTACGTTTTGAAAGTGGTTGTTGATTTCACAATCGCTGTTAATTCTTAATCTGTAGTACCAATACTGTATAAAGCAACAAGTTATGAAGGACACCATTTTCTACATAGAAATGAGAAAGGATATCTCGATGAGAAAATGATGAAATGATGCAACCCTAACCCTAACCCCTAATCCTACCCCTAACCCTAACCCTAACCCTAACCCAAAAAAGACAGTAGTCCACAATGATAAAGTGTTTTTTTTTTGTTGTTGTTATTTTTTTACTCAACCCTGAAGTAAAATAGCAGTTACAGTTAACACTGTTGGCATTAGAGTTGTAGAAGGAGAACAGAACATCATAAAACACAGTTATTGTAAAACACTGAAAATGTTGTTGTTTTTGTTGTATTGAAGCAGGTTGCAACAGAATGATACAGTTCCTGTTTCCTCAGAAGAAATCCTTAGAAACATGGCATGGCATGTGTTGGTTGGCTTTGGTGGAAGACCCTGATCAGCATTTCTGAGGCACCACCTGCCCTAAGATGAGTGGTATGACGTGGTCTGGGTGGGACAGGTCAGGATTTAAGGTGAAACTCACAAATGAAGCTGAAAGCAGGCAAGTGTTGTAAGAATTCAAAACGCCTGGAGGAGCCTCAGCGTCCATTACGTGTAAAGGATGTTCAAAGCAATGCAATTAAAGCAGGGCCGACACTTTCAAAATTCAATTTAAAAAATTGAAAAAGCGAATTGGTTTCGCCAACGTTTTTCATTGGCTACCTGATGAAGATAGTGAGCGGAAACTAACTGCTGTGTGTGAGGAGACTGGATATAACTAACCCCAACGTGAGAGGAACTCTCCAGTGAGCCAGTCTGGGTCTAGTGTGGTGAAAGCCTAAACCCTAAAGCATGCGCCCTAGTGATACACATAAGCACTTGCCACTGGCGATAGAAACCCAAAACTCTTCCCTCTCCCAGGCTGTCCAGACCAGCTCCACCTTGAGCACAGTTCACATCACAGTGTCTTCCCGAATTCTTTCTCGCCAGCCAAATAAACTGTTTTTTGTTTCGTTCTTCTTTTGCGTTCGGGTTTCCGTTCGCTCGGGATGCTGAATCACACCCCAGTTTCAACTTCTCCTCTTCCTGATAATGACAAGAATCACTGTCATTTACAACGCT
>NC_139658.1:23098250-23130750 GCF_951799395.1 Argentina silus | reverse complement strand
TGCATCCCTTACCTATAGCCAGGGCAAAGATGAAGGGCCTCCTCCTTCCAAAACGGGATGTACAACGGTCGCTCCAAGCTCCTAGAAGAGGCTGGACTAGGAATCCTTGAAGCCAAAGTGAGAAAGGGATGGTGTTTAGAGGCATTCAATAGGCAATGCAGGTGGTAATAACATTATCATGGGTTTGAAACTATTCAAAGCATCCTTGGATATGTTTATGGAATGCTATTCCTTTTTTTCTATTCATTTCTATTGCATTTCTGCTTCTGTTTCACTTAATATGTCTACTCCATCCCTCCTCTTCCAGTCCATTACCCAGTATGGGGCTGATGAACCACACCAGGCTGTAGAACTGATCGGGCAGGCCCATCTGTAGGAGCACGGGGGTGACGTAGGCCGTCTCCATGGCGTAGCTGAACTCAATGCCAAACAGGACACAGCCGTTGCAAAGCAGCTCCGGGAAGGAGCGTCGAGGGGGCAGCACGCTGAGGTCCAGCTGATCCAGGGGGCACGGGGTGTTGGGCGGCGGGGGAGGGGAGGGTCTGATCAGTTTCCGCCGCTTTGGGTGTCTTTGGAAGTTGTTGGCACGGTGACTCAGGTGCCGCGTGGTGGAGGAGGGGAAGCTGACGGTCTTGGGCAGGGAGCTCCTCCAGAGACCGTCCTGAGAGGCGCCTGACAGCCTCCCGCCCGGGCTGGCCAGGAGGGGGTCACTGGGGGTGCCCATTCCTGGAGACGACATCACTCTGGGCCCAGTTTACTCTGCACACACTGGGAAGGTCCTCGTTTAATCAAAAATGCCATTACTATTTGATGAGGGGTTACAGTAGCAAATGAGGAGAAAGACATTCATCTGAGGTAACGTTTATAAACTACACAGCATTGCGCATGTACAGTGGCCCTCATTACAATGTGTACAGTGGCCCTCATTACAATTTAGAGGACATTCAAGATCACTGCGGCGCACATGCTTATAACGGCACAGTATAACGGACAGGCAGATCATGATGATAAGCATCAAGGTAAACGGGACTGCCGTTCCCGGAGAGAACGGATGACATCCCCCTCGTGGGCACGACGCACTGCAACCAATGCGCATGTAGGTAG
Organism: Argentina silus; assembly: GCF_951799395.1. Lineage (NCBI taxonomy): Eukaryota > Metazoa > Chordata > Actinopteri > Argentiniformes > Argentinidae > Argentina > Argentina silus. The sequence continues at coordinate 23,129,646 of NC_139658.1, read as the reverse complement.
TGAGGTGCGCAAAACCCATGTGCTCGCTGTCGCTTCGTACAGCGAGATGGTATGCGGCATCTCTCTCAACGGATGCTGTTTCCATTTTAATTTTTCATGGATGAATTTTGCTCTCGCATCAAGCAGATCGGATGGGAGCTGCTGTTATACGCGTTTAGGCATTGTCTAAAAAGGCTATTCGCTAAAAAATCACAAATTATTGACGGTCTATTATAGCCTGCTGTTGTTGTGAGACGCCTTGGAAAGATTAAACACATATCCATATGCCTGTGATTGTGCCTCGGCGTGTTTAGATGTTCAGTTCGCTATAATCACCATCGATGTACTGCTCAGTGACATGACATTTTGTTTCCAAGGTGGAGATTACACAATCGAATTAACTCTGGTCTCAGACAGGATAAGGCGTGCAAATTTAAACATTAAAGAAAATTACCTTTTCCGGGTATCTGGTCATGTATTGCGGCGTACTCTGTTGGTAAATAGGCTACGTCTACCATATTTATGCTTTTATTATATTTACGTTGAATTTAAGGATTCATGTTTTTTTCTTTTGATGTAGTCATCTCACTGCTTTATCCTCCGTCCCTTCTCCTTCCCCCTCTCTCCCTCTTCCCCCTCCCCTCGCCTGTCCCTCCCTGGTCTCACCCGTGACGTCACGACACCCCTCCTGTTTTCCTGCGCCTCGTCGACCTGCAGCATCAGCACCATTCGCAGTCGCAGATGTGAACATCATCAGACGCTTTATTATTCCATCACAACATAACAACATGGACCAAGAGCTATGTAGTCAGATGAACATGTCTCTCATGTAAGCTGAAACGTCCTGAGACCGAAATTGATCTGTTTAATTATTATTATTTGCTGTTGATTGGCTGCTTATCTTAAAACTTTGGAGAAAAGTCCTCCTGGATGAAAAAGTGGGTAATATTAAAGTCTCCCCTCAATACAGACTCGTGCCTATAGGCTATGTGTAGATTAACATCACCTCGGAGCGAGCATGCTTTAACCCTTGCTCCCAACACTTGCCGCACCTTTATGTTGAAAGCTTATGCAACTTACAATGTAATCACAAGTTTTGTGCTTAAGAAATACAGGCAAACTACGTAAAGTCACTGACGACGGTAGTAGATCGGAATTCTAGGTATGACGTCGTTACAGCCTCGAATGCGGTCCGGTTACGTGGATTTGATCGTGCACGTGCTCAACATTGTATAAATAAAGAATAAAACCCGCCCCAAAGTTGTAAAAACCTGTTCCATGATTGGCTGCCTCAGGGTGTCAGGTCAATTATGATTGCACGTTAGGCATTCTGGTGGGCGTGGTCATAGAATCGTACAGTTGTGCAACGGCGAGGGTGTCACTTCAGACAGTTGACAGTTTGCTTTTCCTTCTGACTTTAACCTTTTAACACATTCTTCGGAAATGGCAAAGATTGATCTAGTAAAAGTTGGAGCAAATTTGTTGAAGAGTGCCGTTTCTGGAGAGGTATGTCAACGTGTATTAGCCCTGTGCACAGAGTCGTTTTCGGGACTGTGTTTTGTTGAGGATGGTTTGCAATTGCCCTGTTATCTTATAATGTAGGGAGCAAGCGAGTCATCAGAGCTATTTATATAGTTCTATATTATTATGGATAATTCATTTTACTGCCTGTGGTATCATGTTGCTTTGGTTTGTTGCTGAATGGGACGCACTTTCTGACAGCCCAGGCATGGTATTGAAATGTGTCGTGGAGCCCTCCCCAAACAGCTGTACCGCTCTTGCTGTGCTTTCTAATTCGCTTCCTTTGCTACCAGCAGGCAACAGCAACATGACTAATCTAATGATTTCCCTTCGAAAACATGCTGAGATGTCAAAGCCAGCATTACCTCTTAATTGCAGCGAAGTGTAATTTGCACTCCCTAAATGCGGGACATAATGAGCAAACTGCTCCTCAGGGATGAAACGAATGAAACTGGGTACACAAAATGTGCCTTAATGTATGATTTCTCAGTGGGAGCTTGAATTGAATCTGGCCTATGCAGTCCATCTGGGCACCTCCTCTCCCGTGTGTCGGTGCAACCATCTGTCTGTGTTTTCTACATCTGCACCTCAGAATGGCTGAGTTCTCTGATACTGTATTTCAGAGTGTGGAGCTCCAGTCTCTGTGGCGCGACCGGCCGGTGGTCCTCTTCTTCCTGCGTAGGTTTGGCTGTCAGGTGTGTAGGTGGATGGCGTCAGAGGTCAGTAAACTGGAGCCGGACCTGAAAGCCAACGGTGTGGCGCTGGTGGGCATCGGACCGGAGGAGACAGGCCTGAAGGAGTTCAAAGAAGGGGGGTTCTTTAAAGGAGGTGAGGTCACCATCACTACATACTCTGATTGGCTGCAGAGAAAGGGCCTGCCTCCATCTGACCAGACTCTCTCATGTCAGTTGGGTCCAAATTTAGACCAATAAATGTATATATATAAAAAAAAAAAGTATATATACACATAAGTCCATGTTTATTTTAGCAAACATAATCTTGTCACCTCTGTTTCTTTGAAAATCTTGTGCCTTGACGACATGATAGTTTTGAATAGTCATGTAACGTTCGAGTCAACGAGAGCTTTGTCAGCCTTACACAACGTTTGTTTTGTCCGTAAGAGAGCCACAGGACAGGGCGTGTCACTGGGAGGCATGGTTACGTAGCCTAGCGCTGTAGATTAGATTAGATTAGATTAGATTCAACTTTATTGTCATTGTGCAGAGTACAAGTACAGAGACAACGAAATGCAGTTAGCGTCTAACCAGAAGTGCAAAATAGCAGAAAGTGCAATGAACAGTATTTACAGGTAGTGCAATATATGATCAGTAGTAGTGCAGTATAATATAGTATAGTATAAGCAGTATATATAGCAGTGCAGTATAGCAGTATGTGAGTAGCAGTAGCATTATAGCAGAATAAATAGTTACAGTATGAGCAGTGTAGCAGCATATGAGCTGTATAGGTAATGCAGTCTAGCAGTATATATGTATTAACAGTAACATGAGGTAGATGCAGAATAAATATAAATATGGAATGCCGTATAAACAGTATAAACAAGTATCTACAGTATGTGCAGTAGTATTAAAGAAAATATAGGATATGTGCATTATGTGCATTATGAACAGTATGAACAGTATGGACAGGTATGTACAGAAGAGCAGTGGTATTGAGTAAGAGTAAGAGCAGGGGAGGGGAGTAATAGTGCAATAGTGCAATTGTCCGGGTGGGGGGGGGGGTTGCGGGGGTAGTAGGTTGTCAGGTAGGTGTAGTGTTCGTGTTCAGCAGGGTGACAGCCGCAGGGAAGAAGCTGCCTCTGAACCTACTGGTTCGGGTGCGGAGAGACCTGTAGCGCCTCCCGGAGGGGAGTGGGGTGAAAAGTCTATGGTTGGGGTGAGAGATGTCCTTGACGATGCTGCGTGCCTTACGCAAGCATCGTTTGCCCTGGACAGCCTCGATGGAGGGGAGTGAGGAACCGGTGATGCGTTGGGCAGTTTTCACCACCCTCTGCAGTGCTTTCCGGTCCGATGCCGAGCAGTTGCCATACCATACTGTGACACAGTTGGTAAGGATACTCTCGATGGTGCAGCGGTAGAAGTTCACCAGGATCTGAGGAGATAGATGGACCTTCTTTAGTCTCCTCAGGAAGAAGAGACGCTGGTGAGCCTTCTTTATCAGGGTGGAGGTGTTGAGGGTCCAGGAGAGGTCCTCAGAGATGTGGACACCCAGAAACTTGAAGCTGGTGACTCGCTCCACCTCAGTCCCGTTGATGAGGATGGGGGTGTGTGCGCCAGCTTTAGACTTCCTGAAGTCCACAATGAGTTCTTTGGTCTTCTTGGTGTTGAGAGCCAGGTTATTGTCGTTGCACCACACTGTTAGGTGCTGGACCTCCTCCCTGTAGGCCGACTCATCGTTGTTGCTGATGAGACCGATCACCGTTGTGTCGTCTGCAAACTTAACAATGGTGTTTGTAACAGGAAGAGCGTAACAGGAAGACCCTAACCCTAAGGGCCTATTGGAGCTTGTTAAACAACACTGAAGGTTTTCAGTTAGCCGGAACATTGTTCTGTTTTATTCAGGGGAGGCTGGTGAAGGTAGAAATCTGAGGACTGGAATGGAATGAGGATTCCATTCCATTCCGTGCATTACAATGAGCCCGTCTTCTGATTACACACACTCACCGGCCACTTTATTAGGTACACCTTGCTAGTACTGGGTTGGACCCCCTTTTTTAGCCCATCTGCTTCAAGGTTCGACGTGTTGTGTGTTCAGAGATGGTCTTCTGCATACCTTGGTTGTAACGAGTGGTTATTTGAGTTACTATTGCCTTTCTGTCATCTCGAACCAGTCTGGCCATTCTCCTCTGGCCTCTGGCATCAACAAGGCATGTGTGTGTGTATCATAATCCTCATGACTTCTTCTGTTACAGAACTTTACATTGATGAGAAAAAGCAGTGCTACAAGCATTTGGGCTTCAAAAGGTGAGCTGGGTCTACTTCAGGGGAGGCTGGCGGAGGTAGAAATCAGAGGACCATCTCAGTGTAATGCATGGGTTGGAATGAGGAATGTCTATTTAAAGTTAAATTGACACAGATCTAACATGATTTTACAACACTCTTGTTATTCATTGGCTGCAGTCCATCAAAAGGAAAATCCTTTGCCTAGCCTGCAGATGTAGCCTCAGTGTGACAGATTCAAACGTCTCTTGTGTTGTTAGCTGTGTGTTGTTATCCTTGATCAGTGAATCTATTGGCCGAGGACACCCACCCTAAACCTAACCCTAACACTGACCCTAACCCTAACCCTAACCCTAACCCTAACCCACAACCTTGTCTCTCCCAGGTACAATGCTCTGAGTGTGGTCCCTGCAGCACTGGGGAAGAAAATACGAGACGTGTCTGCAAAGGTATTTGTGAATGTCCCTCTGTCCAATCACACAGCATCATGGTCACCACCTGAGGGGAGTTCCAGTTCAGTCCGTATTTCTTCGCCCAGGCAGTCTAGTGTTGATCAAACAACCTATGTTTACAGATCTGTATCAGTGCTCTTATTGTACATAGCCTAGCTGATAACACACGTGTCTGCGCTAAGGAAGCCACAGCCCCAGAGGGAGGGCGACGGGGTTTGAGAGAGGATATGGAGTTGTGGAAGGCAGAAGACTGAGCAGTGTTGTGTTGTTTGTGCGATTAATTAGTTGTTGTTTTTTTTAATCGATCGACAGCCCTAGTTATTTGTGCTCTGTCCTCAGGCCAGCGCTCAGGGCATCGAGGGAAACTTCACTGGAGACCTCCTACAGAGTGGAGGGATGCTCATCGTTGCCAAGGGTGGGTCGTCCAGACGAAGACGCGGGTTGAAGTTCAACACTTAACACACGTACACACAGGGCCGTCAGGGTCTCACAGCTGTCTCACAGAGCCTTTTATTTTATTTTTTAATGTACCCCTTATTTCACCAGGTAAGTTGACCGAAAACATGTTCTCTGTTGCTGCAACAAGGAGAAGAGTTGCAGGGCAGAGAGAGGGGATGAATGAGCTAATTGGAAGCGGGGGATGATTAGGTGGCCATGATAGTATGAAGGCCAGATTGGGATTTTAGCCGGGATCTCTGTATCTGATAACATATGCTGTTTAACAAAAGGAAGCACTGTTCTATGCAGTATATGAGTTCATATTCTCAGTGGAGTGTTTCATACAAATGCATCAAATGAGTTGCGTTGCCATAGACTCTCCATTAGAGGGCAATGTGGTATCACAACATTTGCCTGTATAGCTTGTTTGAGGGAAATGGATTGAAAATTGTATATTTGTTTTTCTGCACTTGTGTAAAACACTTTGTAACACTGTTTTGAAAGCTGCTGTATAAATACAATTTATTATTATTATTATTATTGTTATTGTTATTATTGTTATTATTATTATTATTATTATTATCTGGTTGGTGGATGTGTGTCATGTGTCATGTGTTTGTGTACCTCCAGGTGGAGAGAAGGTCCTGCTGCACTTTGTCCAGGATTCCCCGGGAGACCACGTACCTCTGGAGGACATTTCCACGGCTCTGGGCCTCTCAGCCAGCGTGCAGGCAGGGCAGAGACCACAGGTAGGTGATGGAAAGGACCATGATCCCACATGAGAGACACGATATTCAGGAATAATCTACGCCTTCCTGCTTCAGTGATTCCTCTCGTCTGAAAACGCACAGATCTGGTCCTGCAGCTCTGAGATAAAGAGATTCTCCCAGGCTAGACACAGTCCCTATGTTGTCACTGCACAGCGATGCTGTAACCCAGACACACTCACAGCCGCGTCAGAGAAAATCTCCTTTATTGACCATTTCACACACGTACGTTCTACCCATACTCAATGATACACATCTCTTTTCAATTTTAGATAGTGCCTGTATCATGGCTCCATTCCCTGTTCCCCAGAATTCCTTTGATCCTTGACAATGGTCTCTCTTACTGCTGTAATTGGATGTTCAGATAGTTTAATGCTATGGCGTTATGAAATGGCTCCCATACGAACCTGACGGCTCACTGTGGAAACAGGAAGAGAACAGATGAGCGGCTCACACACCCACAAAACCATTACTGTCACCTCAAGAGCGTGACTGAACGTGACATTACTGAACCTCAGCAGTGTTTCCTTTTCTGGGCTAAGCTGTTGAGTCATAAGTCATGTGGAGGGGTTTTCTTTTTTTGTGACCCAGTTTATTATTATTTTTAAAAATAGGTTTTTTACTAGTTGAGGTTGCAGGTACAGCAGTAAATGAACAAAAAAAATGTAGAAGGTGAAGAAGATTGCTAGAAAGTTAAATAAAGGTACTACTACTACTACTACTACAGTACTATATATAAATATATATTCTGTATACATACACACATACATACACTCACCGGCCACTTTATTAGGTACACCTGTTCAACTGCTCGTTAACGCAAATATCTAATGGTGTGGGGGATATTTTCTTGGCACACTTTGGGCCCCTTAGTACCAATTGAGCATCGTTTAAACGCCACAGCCTACCTGAGTATTGTTGCTGACCATGTCCATCCCTTTATGACCACAGTGTACCCATCTTCTGATGGCTACTTCCAGCTGGATAACGCGCCATGTCACAAAGCTCACATCATCTCAAACTGGATTCTTGAACATGACAATGAGTTCACTGTACTCCAATGGCCTCCACAGTCACCAGATCTCAGTCCAATAGAGCACCGTTGGGATGTGGTGGAACGGGAGAGTCGCTTCATGGATGTGCAGCTGACAAATCTGCAGCAATGATGCTATCATGTCAATATGGACCAAAATCTCTGAGGAATGTTTCCAGCACCTTGTTGAATCTATGCCACAAAGAATTAAGGCAGTTCTGAAGGCAAAAGGGGGTTCAACCCGGTACTGGCAAGGTGTACCTAATAAAGTGGCCGGTGAGTGTATATACGTACACATACATACTGTATGCTGTACACTGTACACAACTACGCGTACACAATTGCAATGATGATTTTCGGATGTTGAAGAATGTAGTCACCGGTGATGTAACAAAGTAGATACACCAAATAAAAGTTGAATCAGGATAGTTTAATTCAGATCTGGGCTCACAATGGAAGATACATGGTCAATGCACAGTTCCATAAGAGAGCAACGAAGTGGGGGTTTCCTCTTAATTTATAGAGTCAGGTAAACAGTAAGGCCCCAGTAAGTCTGGGAGCAAGGCCCCATGCAGCTGGTCACTATCTCAACCAGGTCTTACGTGAGTTACACCCCAGCTAAAGTTCATCATAACAACAATTATGGTAGTAATTGCAATAATGCAATAATTATGCATCAGTAAGACACAGTGGTTGCCCCTGCTGCCTGCTGATGATGATTTATGGAGGGGTTTTCATTGGCTATGATGCAAGTTAATAATAAAAAGCAATCAATCACAGTCCATAGAGTAGCATTTTTAGTTTGTATATACTGTCAGGACCCAGTGCATTGTGTTTGTTCTTGTGTAACTTTCCTTTCAGAGATTATAATAGAGATGTCACAGAGAGCAGGGGAGGCTGGTGGAGGCAGAAATCGGAGGCTGGGCTCATTGTAATGCACGGAACGGAATGAGGAACGGTATCAATCACACGTGTTTGACACCATTCCTCATTCCGCCCCGTGCATTACAATGAGCCCAGCCTCCGATTTCTGCCTCCACCAGCCTCCCCTGAGAGAGAGAGAGAGATTATCATCTTCATGTGTTGTTTATATTGCCAGCGAGTGCGTTTGCATTGCATTGGTACAGCCTTGCATCTCCACCCATCTATTGTTGGCCCCCTGGACTCGACACAGCACGGCACGGCACCGCAACAACACAATAGCCACAGGAAACATTGGGAATTATGGCCCAGAACAAATAAACAACAGTACAAGAAAGTGCCTGCTGGAGTGCTGGTGACATCCTGTGATTGGTCAGGGGAGAGTGCAGCGTGGTGGGGTCCCACGGGGCCCCGGCATGTGGTGAGGCGATGTTCTTCCAACAACCAGCGGAGCCAGGGCCTCCTGTGGGTGCCGTGGTAGCACCCCCCCCCCTCACCCTAACCCTAACCCTAACCCCCCCCGGGACATCTCAGAAGCCAAACAGATGGTCTTCTCAGCACCCAGAGGAACAGAGCGGAGCTTATGTTGTCTCGAAAGAGTGTAAAAGAGTTTGGCTGGAAGTCGGCCTTGATGCTCTTCGTCTTGAATTTAATGAAGGCCCCACCGCGGTATAAGCGAGCCTTGTGGCTAAGTGGCGCATTTCACAGATAACAGCCAGGAAAAGACGGCTGTCCCAGAAAACAGGAGTTAAAAGTGATTTGGCCGTTTGATAATCAGGTTAGACTTCGGACTGATGCAGTAGGAAGCCAGCGAGTGACCCCGCTGTCGTCAGTCCTGGGAGTGGCCATGTGACCCCGCTGTCGTCAGTCCTAGGAGTGGCCATGTGACCCCGCTGTCGTCAGTCCTGGGAGTGGCCATGTGACCCCGCTGTCGTCAGTCCTGGGAGTGGCCATGTGACCCCGCTGTCGTCAGTCCTGGGAGTGGCCATGTGACCCCGCTGTCGTCAGTCCTGGGAGTGGCCATGTGACCCCGCTGTCGTCAGTCCTGGGAGTGGCCATGTGACCCCGCTGTCGTCAGTCCTGGGAGTGGCCATGTGACCCCGCTGTCGTCAGTCCTGGGAGTGGCCATGTGACCCCGCTGTCGTCAGTCCTGGGAGTGGCCATGTGACCCCGCTGTCGTCAGTCCTGGGAGTGGCCATGTGACCCCGCTGTCGTCAGTCCTGGGAGTGGCCATGTGACCCCGCTGTCGTCAGTCCTGGGAGTGGCCATGTGACCCCGCTGTCGTCAGTCCTGGGAGTGGCCATGTGACCCCGCTGTCGTCAGTCCTGGGAGTGGCCATGTGACCCCGCTGTCGTCAGTCCTGGGAGTGGCCATGTGACCCCGCTGTCGTCAGTCCTGGGAGTGGCCATGTGACCCCGCTGTCGTCAGTCCTGGGAGTGGCCATGTGACCCCGCTGTCGTCAGTCCTGGGAGTGGCCATGTGACCCCGCTGTCGTCAGTCCTGGGAGTGGCCATGTGACCCCGCTGTCGTCAGTCCTGGGAGTGGCCATGTGACCCCGCTGTCGTCAGTCCTGGGAGTGGCCATGTGACCCCGCTGTCGTCAGTCCTGGGAGTGGCCATGTGACCCCGCTGTCGTCAGTCCTGGGAGTGGCCATGTGACCCCGCTGTCGTCAGTCCTGGGAGTGGCCATGTGACCCCGCTGTCGTCAGTCCTGGGAGTGGCCATGTGACCCCGCTGTCGTCAGTCCTGGGAGTGGCCATGTGACCCCGCTGTCGTCAGTCCTGGGAGTGGCCATGTGACCCCGCTGTCGTCAGTCCTGGGAGTGGCCATGTGACCCCGCTGTCGTCAGTCCTGGGAGTGGCCATGTGACCCCGCTGTCGTCAGTCCTGGGAGTGGCCATGTGACCCCGCTGTCGTCAGTCCTGGGAGTGGCCATGTGACCCCGCTGTCGTCAGTCCTGGGAGTGGCCATGTGACCCCGCTGTCGTCAGTCCTGGGAGTGGCCATGTGACCCCGCTGTCGTCAGTCCTGGGAGTGGCCATGTGACCCCGCTGTCGTCAGTCCTGGGAGTGGCCATGTGACCCCGCTGTCGTCAGTCCTGGGAGTGGCCATGTGACCCCGCTGTCGTCAGTCCTGGGAGTGGCCATGTGACCACGCGGGCCTGCCAATAAACACAGCGTCACTCACAAGGCCCCTATCTCCCTCTGGATCAGCCATGGACATCCTACAGTTGTCCCCCAGGGTTGGCCCCCTGCCCCCTGCCTCCTGCCTCCTCCTGCCCACGGTGCCCTTGGCCAGGGGCCCCAGAGGTTAGGGATATTGTTCCACCGTCTCCCTCAGGAAGGACAGGGCCCCTGCGGACGGGGCTTGATCCAGGGACCAGCCTCCCAGTCCTCGGCTTGCCTCTTGCTACGCTTTTCTCCTGCTTACTAGAACATTGAATTAAGTTTAATGTCATTTGACTTTTTTGGGAGATCTATCGTCTGTTGTGCGTCTGTGGCTGGGTCCCAGAGCTATGGCTGTTCTGTTATCAATGACATTTAATTAGAGTGTTTCAGCCAACACTTAGCTGCCGTCGTTGGCTGTAAATCCTTGCATTGTAGCATTCCTTACAACCTCTAAAAGATTTAATTTTCCCTCTTGGTCAGAAATAGGTTACAGGCTCTGCATTTCTGAGTAACCACTTTCATAGAAAGTAAGGTTGCATTCAGAAAAAAAAAAAGAAAACCCATCAACGTCACTACATTGTGTAACGCTCATTCGTTGCTGTCAAACCTCAGAGTCTTATTTTCTAGCTTTTCTTCAGGCTTAAGCCCATCAATAGATCATTGTCCTTAAATTCCATATAGATCAGAAAGCCAAAACTCAGTGAGAGGCACAAAAAAAAAGAGAAAATAAAAACACTGTCTGTAAAGCAGAACAGAGACGCTATGCCAGAGTTCACCTTCATTGTAGTAAAACATTTTGAATTTATTGCATACCACGATGCAACACGTTATTGAAAACAGGATGCAGCTCCTCCTGTATTTGCACTTAACTGAATACTGCCCACTGTCCTGCTGGACAGGGTGAGGGTGAGGGTGAGGGTGAGGGTGAGGGTGAGTGCTTCACCCTCACTACCCCCCTATACTAACCCTAACCCTGAGACCTCTTCACCCTCACTACCCCCCCTATACTAACCCTAACCCTGAGACCTCTTCACCCTCACTACCCCCCCTATACTAACCCTAACCCTGAGACCTCTTCACCCTCACTACCCCCCCTATACTAACCCTAACCCTGAGACCTCTTCACCCTCACTACCCCCCCTATACTAACCCTAACCCTGAGACCTCTTCTCCCCTGCTACCCCCCCTATACTAACCCTAACCCTGAGACCTCTTCACCCTCACTACCCCCCCTATACTAACCCTAACCCCGAGACCTCTTCTCCCCTGCTACCCCCCTGTACAAGTTCTCTCCTGCTAATAAAATATATATTTTTTTTTAAATTAGCCTACTGGCATTACGACTGCCAATGGCCCCTGGTGTGAGCATTGATTACTTTGTCTTATGATGACTGTTGGATAGATGATTCATTTACTTAAACAAATGTATTTGTTGTACGTCGCTTTGGATAAAGGCGTCTGCTAAATGCCGTAAATGTAAATGTAAATCTTAACACTGCTATTGCCACTTCCTCTTTACTCTGTGTAGAACCAGAGGGAGGTAGAACTCATACTTTCACATAATAAACGTCCGACAACAGTAGCTACTGTACCGAGCAGAGAGTATTATAACAGAGCAAAGCCCATAGATAGCCTTTAAGACTGATCATGTGTATTTGGTGCCAAATCTAATGATCCTCTTTTCATTAAATTCTTGAGGTCTTGAGTGTTGAATGATTCTGTTGGGTTTTCATGAGTATGGAGCACATGAACAATATCATTCTTCTCTCGGCCCGGGGGCTATAACAAATACTCTGTAGAACCATTCCTTAACCTCACTCTGTCTTCAAATGCATTCTAACCCGAGTGTGGTTCCAAATCTGTGGGTGCTTTTGACAAACTCCTGACTTTCGTTAGTGATATCCATTGGAGTTGGCTGAAACACATGCAGATCTGCAGCCAAGTGTTTTCTGTTACAGTATAATCCATGTCTCTCCATCTCTCTGCCAGTGTAATGATGATGTGTGTACGAGATGAAGGCCCCACGGTCCTTTGACACCGCAAGTGCACTTTGGGAAGTTGACAGAGGAGGACAGCCAGGGCCGCCCCTGGACAGCCTGTGGCCAATCAAGACTCGGAAATCTAGACGGAGTTCTGCAAAGCAGCATGATTATGATTTTAAACAGTATTGTAGTGAATACCCCCAACCCTCTCTTGAATCAAATCAGTTTTTTAATTCCTGATTAGGTACTTTACTACCTGCTCACTTCATGTTTCCAGCCTCCTTATCGTTACGTATTTCTACAGTATGCTTATGGAAAGTAGATCTCTCAGGTTATGAATATTGAGAAATAACAATATTTAACATTTTATGATACGTTGGGTAGTTTCACTGATAGCCAACAAATGCCTACCTCAATACATGCTGTGACAGGCATTTCTTGGATAAGAACTTAATTAATTTAAGCTTTTAGATAAGATCATTTTTATAATAATCGAGTTATTACTTGAACTGAACTGTGTTTGAAGCTGACTTTTATATCTGTTCAACTGACATTGTGTTCTCTTTTTAAATGAAACTATGTGGTTTATTAAATTATAATAAAGATTGAATCAACATACTATACGGTATGACTCGTTTTATATACACAAATACATATTGAAACAACCTACGTTCCTCAGTAAACAGACCCAGACCAAACACAGGAAGAGATGCTTAGACAAGATCATTTAATCCATTGTACTGAATACATATACATGTAGCTGTTTTTACACCAAGATATAACTTTACTTTAACTTTACAAATTGCATACAGCATTATATATGCAATATTGTTTTGCATTTAAATCACAAAACACAGCACACGTTCAGAACATCATGAGTTTACATCTCAAAAACCTTTAACATTAAAAGTTTCAGAATAACTCACTGGTCTGAGAAATAAACCACAAGGATTCAGCTCAATAACTATGTATACAGTAACTATATCATGGTCACCATAAAACCTTTGAGAGCAGATATTTGAAACATTCCCAGTAAACAATGAATCGATAAGCGCTAATGACAGATTTGGAGTCACAAAAATAGCTGTCCTTCAGGTAATTATACAGCAGCAGATCTTTCACCTGTGAATGCCGGAGGAGCGAACAGAAGTAATCCTATTGTTGCCTCAGATAATTCACCGAAATAATAGTTCCACTGGTTCCGTTGGTTTATGGCTGCAGTGGTGGTTGTTCAGTTGCAGAGGGTTACAGTTATGCAGTGATAGTTATACAATAAACATGACCAGTTGAAAGTACTCTTATCACAGGCTATGTGTGTTAAAATGTTGCTATACACAACAATTGTATGAAGTACTCTATGTACAACTTTGAAAGCGTATATGTGCAAACAATATCATATATAACACCTTTATAATGTAGCTTATGACATTCATTAAAAAGTTCTTTACTCCGTCCTTAACTTTCTCTCCAGGAAAACCAGCCGCAACTCCTCGGCTAAAATATCACTCTCAAATACTGTAGCCCCCGTATACATTTAGCTGTCATGTTAGCCAAGCTAAATCTGCTTTCATTGGCAACATTCCCAGAGAAACAGTCCCCAGTCACAAAGCTATCGTTTTCCCTTGCACAGGACAACAGTACAAGCCATTATGATTCATAAACAAGCAAAGAGTAAAGGTAAACAAAGCTTCAAAGGCAGATATATTATATATGCACATTCAATAAATCTCTGCTGAGACGTAACAGTCATGTTCAATTGACCAAGGCATCCTGAATGTTGTCAGTGACTGTCAAGCATTCAGAACATATCTGTGCGTTTGTTCTCCTCTAAAGCCCTGTCTTTGTTCCAATATCGCGGGCCACCCACCACTCCATTTGATCATGTTGTCAGGTTCGCCTGTCCTCTCTCCTGTTCCGCTCTTTAGCTCTGCTGCCATTACTTGTTAATCAAGGTAGAAAATAACAGTCCTGGCCCTGACCAGCTCTTTAATGAGAAGCCATTTCCCCAGAGTGTTTTTTCCCAGAGCGGTTAGCACTGTGGCCACACTCCAACACACAACCTTTCATCTGTGTGGCGCTGATCAATGAGACAGAGCAGGAGGTACCTCTTCATCTGCTGCCTCTCTGCCTCCCTGCCTCTCTGCCTCCCTGCCTCCCTGCCTCTCTGCCTCCCTGCCTCTCTGCCTCTCTGCTCCCTGTGTGTTCTGGCCTTCACTCCTCATCCCTACGCACTCAAGTTCTGTGTGGTGGTCCCGGTATGGTAGCTGTTACCGGTATGGTCGCTGTTACTGTTACGAAAGGTTTTACCGGTATGGTAGCTGTTACTGTTACTGGTATGGTAGGTGTTACTGTTACTGATATGGTAGCTATTACTGTTGCTGGTATGAAAGGTGTTACCGGTATGAAAGATGTTACTAGTATGAAAGGTGTTACTGGTATGAAAGGTGTTACTGGTATGGTAGGTGTTACTGGTATGTTAGCTGTTACTGGTATGGTAGGTGTTACTATTACTGGAGTGGTAGCTGTTACTTTTACTGGTATGGTAGCTGTTACTGTTACTGGTATGGTAGGTGTTAATGTTGCTGTTATGAAAGGTGTTACTGGTATGGTAGCTGTTGCTGGTATGAAAGGTGTTACTGGTATGGTAGCTGTTACTGGGATGGTAGGTGTTACCGGTATGGTAGCTGTTGCTGATATGAAAGGTGTTACTGGTATGAAAGGTGTTGCTGGTATGGTAGGTGTTACCGGTATGAAAGGTGTTACTGGTATGGTAGCTGTTGCTGGTATGAACAATGTTACTGGTATGAATGGTGTTACTGGTATGAAAAGTGTTACTGGTATGAAAAGTGTTACTGGTATGAAAGGTGTTACTGGTATGGTAGCTGTTACCGGTGTGGTAGCTGTTACTGGTATGGTAGCTGTTACCGGTGTGGTAGCTGTTACTGGTGTGGTAGCTGTTACCGGTGTGGTAGCTGTTGCTGGTATGAAAGGTGTTACCGGTGTGGTAGCTGTTGCTGGTATGAAAGGTGTTACCGGTATGCTGTGTAGGTCTCGTTGTCACGGTTGAGTTCTTTGATGTATTGCGGTGCGTCTCTTCTCAGAGGATCATGTGTTCAATCATGGCAAGACGCATTTCACAACAACAGGTTACGCAGTTATATACAACATGACGCAGGTCTATTATTCAATAAATACCCAAACACTTCAATCATTTGGACTAATTGGTATTATGCACCTCCTCTCCAAGGTGCGGTGCAACACCTCGGAGTGACCACTAGGATGTCTAGACAGCCAAATCAGACCATGGGCCATAGGAACGCACGGCTACGGCACAGCACGCACAGAAAAGAGTTATCCAGGTCTCCTCTAACAGGCATTTGCCACATGTGTCCACGTGATTTGTGTTATAGTTGAGAACCCTACACCCTGAAGGAGCAGAGGGGGAGTGGAGGGGACGTTCTTTTTCCAAACACACTCTGTGGAGGAACCCTGAACCCACGTGTACTGTTTGTGAAGCGCCTATCTCAGGGAGGTTTCCTTCCTCCATTCGAGGAGATTGTCTTTGTTTTGCAGGTGGGTCGCCGGCTGAGGCATGACTGCACATTCCTGATTATGTTATATAAGCATGTCCCCCCGTTCTGCCTCTGCTGGTGATGTCATAAGCGAGAAGACTAGGCGCTGCTACTCTAAGCCACTTAGGCAAAGGTGCGTAAGCGTCATGGCTGAAAACAACAAGTATTGTTCTCATGTTTTTGTTTTTCGTTTTTATCTTTAAACCAGAAAACCCACAATATCATATACTAAAAGGCTTCTCTCTGCCCCCTTTTTGAAAAAGCAACACTTTGTATTATCGATGCTGGTCCCTACTGTACGTATACTGTCAAAAGGCCCAACATATAATGCCTGGTCTGGTGGACAAAGCCAGATATAAGGAGCGCTGGATAATCTGTTATGTATCTGAAACATGTTCTACCACAACACATACAGTAGGTAAAACCACCTACACTTTCATGCCACGATGTAGGTTATTGAGACTATAGAGTAGCCATCATGAATAAAACACTCTCCTTGGCTTATCATCAGCACATCCCAGAACTGTGCTCGGCAATTTTCCCCAACAAATATCCTCCTGAATAGCTTTATACACTGCAGATCTCATATGGACAGCTAAAGCAACACATTATAATCCATCCTTATTTCTTCTATTATTATTATTCTATTATTATTATCTTCTGTTTAAAAGGTTCATATAAGGTTAAAGCTGTGAAGGTTTAACAGTCTTGAAGTCTTCAGGTAAATTGTTTCATTAAACAGTGGATTAACGGAGCCTTGGGAGCGTGGCCCGCTAGGCCGGCCCTCTGCTCCAACTCACCGCCGCTCCATATTTTCTCACAGAGCTCATCCTGATTCCTCAGTCACGCTGCAATGGCTGAGAGTTATCGCTCTGCCCCTTATCACACATGGTTAGAGAACATCTGGCCTCTCGCCAAAACGTCTCGAAAAAACAAATATATCTTGTATCAGATAAAACCGCACGAGGCACCTCAGTGCCAAAAGACATAGATTTAAGCCACTGAAATATGTGGGCTTCAAAGCACGGTGTATTTTGTCATTTGAATGACTTGGCATAGAGATCAAGGTGTTGTTTCAGAATGAGTCTTAAAACGTATTTAAAGCCAGCATTTGGAGCCAGCTGTATAGGCTTAAACCTATTTAACAAGGTCTCTGTTTTATAAGTTTGCCCTGTCATTTATCATGCACTCTCTCATTCACTCACTCACCACCCACAGTGGTATACAGCAAAACCACTTGTAAACAAGAACAAGCAAAACTATTCACCCACAGACAACATTTCTAAGTTGAGTAGCCATGTACACACTCAAGCAAGTGTCCCTCCTGTCTCACTGTAGTTTAAGTCTGCTCCAAGTGATGAAACTGGGGTTTATTTTGGACAGTTACGCAGTCTATTTATATACTGTATATATTTACACACTGTTAAACACGGGTGTAAATATCTGTGTTAGCTTCTGCCATGTACTGTAGATCTGTGGGACATACTCTGAGGCAGAATGGGCCATACGGCATGGTGAATATAACACAAGTTGGTAGTTTAGTTTATGTTCTCAAGTTCAGTCGCCCCGGTCCAGAAATAAATACCCAAGGTAGGTAGCTGGAGGCAGGAACTGGCTACCACACCCGACACTTCATCTGAGGATTCATTGGACTACCTTTTTTGCACTGGAATGCTTCGGAGAAGGCTCCGAAGTTCTGCAGGGAGCCAAGAACCCTGTGGGAGAAAAGAGGTGAAGACAAGAGTGATGGCTGGAGATTGACAGAATGTGGATCGGCTCGTGCCAAAGGCTACATTTTGACTGTTGGTTCTGACCTGTATTCCAGGGGACTGTGTGAGTCCGTCTTGATCGACTGGCTGGCATATTCTGGCCGATAGGAACCGCACCACACCTGGAGGGGAAGGATATCGATTCAAATTTTTATAAAAGCAGACCACATTATGCGTTATGACACTGTGAAGACATTATGTTGATACTAGAATCTATGTATCGACCGGATTTTAAATCAGTACCATATATGTTCACATTGTACCTTTTTTTTGAAAATATACAGCTTTTATGTATTTTGGCAGATATTAATGCAAACCATGAAGAGATGATGATTGCCAGAAGCACCTTTGGTGCAGGTCTGTTTGTGTTGCAATGCTGTTTGATTGCCGAAGTTCATAATCCCAGCAGGGATTGTACGGGGATGTTATACAGATTTGTAATAGGCTTTTTGACCTGCTTTTGGATGTGGAGTGTCAAACACAGCCTGGCTAAGCTCTCGTCTTGTTTTCTCTGGCACCGTGGCGGTTATCTTGGCACAAAGTCTTGACTCCCAGGTAGGAAGTCTGACATAAAGTTATGATCTGTTATTGTTTAAGAGTACATTCCAACCCTCCATTGTCCAATTGTTTATTTCTGAAAACCAATAATTCTACGGAAAAAGCATCCATTTGGGGGTTTGTTGTCAGTCCTCCAGTCTACTCAATTTGTAATGTATTGTGTTTAAAACAAGATATAGTGCTTTCTGTAATTCATTGAGTTTCGATGAATGACACGACAATCAAGTTTTCTTTGTTACTCACTTGGGCAAAGTTAAGAAAGAAAAGCTGCTTGTGGTCCATGTCGAGACCGGGTAAGCGAGGCTCCTCTCCCTCTCTGTCCATCCACTTCAGGTAGGCCTGGGACCACATGGGAAAACATACACATGTTACATGTATTCACAGCAGGGGAGGCTGGTGGAGGCAGAAATCGAGCCCATCCTCCGATTTCTACCTCCACCAGCCTCCCCTGATTCACAGACACTGTTCAGTCACAGTCTATGTTATATTGGGGTTCAATTGCCTTTATAAAGACTATTGTCCTATGATTTTGATGACACCTTATAAGCTTGACGAACTCCTCCGTTGTCTGCGATGTTCTCGCCCAGAGTACTGATCCCACTGACCTGGGGGGGGGGGGGGGGCACACAGAGAGAGACTGATCAAACTCACAGCACTGAAAAAAAACACTGTTGGGGGGCTCTCTCATCCAAATATGGTGGCACATCAAATGTAATCAATACAACGTTTTGAATCATTTAATGATTATGTTAATGATTATGTTAATGATTATGTTATTATTATGTTAAGAACTATTTTTCTCACAAGGAAACTCACATTTTGTCCTCCTGCAAGCTTCCAGTTGAAGTTGCCATACTGTTGCACCATGCACTGTGACTGATCGTTAAAGTGCTCAGCAGAGTAGTTACTCCACCAGTTGAGCATGTTACCATCCTTATCGAAGTTCCGCCCTGTGTGCAAAGGTAAAGAGTTGAAAACAGTTGGGATACTATCTGGCGAAAGGCTTGAAGAATCATAAGCAAACATTTCCCCATGAATAGATAATCCCCAGTGCGCAAAGATGATGCAACATGTTGGAGCTGAACAGCGACTGTTAATTGGGACTTGATGTTTATCTTGGCCCGACTGGATGGCAACTACTAAAGTTCTTTAGAAACTCCTCAGAGTATTTTTTTTATCTACAATGCTGTCAGTGTGATATTTAGCAGCCTCACCTCTGTCATCAAATCCATGGGTTATCTCATGTCCAATCACCATCCCTATACCACCAAAGTTCAGCGCCTGGAGCTGTTGTTTACTGAAGAACGGAGGCTGCAGGATTCCGGCAGGGAACACTAGAGTCAAAGAAACCCAGATGAACTAAAGAGCGTCTGTAAACCTGCATCCTAACAGCAAAGCATGTTTGTCATGACAACGACAGCAAGGAGGTCGGCTATTAGCACAAACAGATCTGGGGCAACCCAGGCTACACCAATCCCAGCTTCAGATCGTAAGAACCAGATCGTAAGAACCAGATCGTAAGAACCACCGCACATTACAGTCGACGTTCTAGCGTCGTCTGAGACACCAGTCATTGCGGCGCCCCGGGCCAATCTCTTTAAGCAGCGGCTCTTGTGTGCACTGGAGCCTGAAACTGGTTTTACTCTGTCAACAGCGGAAAAAGCATTACAGCTAGTCATTATTCTCAATGACGCGTGAGTGGAAGTGGGGTTGAGAAGCAAGAGTCTCATGAACAGGGATGTCGTATCAGAGCCAAACCACCACATCAGTCCCCATTACAATCGTATGAGTCTGCGGTTTGTCTGTCACCGGGTGGTCCGTCAGTTGGTAGAAATCATACCTATCTGGTTTCTGTTTGGTGAGTAGAAGGCATTGACCACAGCAGCCCCAATGATCCACCTTAATGAAAAGAATAGCATTTAAGCATCTGTCAGGGGAGGCTGGTGGAGGTAGAAATCTGAGGACGGGCTCATTGTAATGCATGGAACGGAATGAGGAATGGTATCATGATACGTGTGCTTGAGACCATTCCTCATACTGTTCCATGCATTACAATGAGTCCTGCGATTTCTACCTCCACCAGCGTCCCCTGGTGTAAATGTGCTTGTGTTCATGTGCGTGTACTGTATGTGAGACTGAATGGATGTAGCTTACAGGTCAGGGTCAACTGGTTCCCTCAGCTTCTTCAGACTCTTGTGTGCCTCAGATTGCAGATTCTCAAGTATGTTCTCAAAGTAGTTCTCCTCTGTAAAGTTCAGCTGCAGAGAGAGAGAGAGAGAGAGAGAGAGGGAGAGAGAGACAGAGACAGAGACAGACAGAGAGAGAGAGAGAGTGAGAGAGAGACAGAGACAGAGACAGAGACAGAGACAGAGAGAGAGACAGAGACAGAGACAGAGAGAGAGAGAGAGAGAGAGAGAGAGAGAGAGAGAGAGAGAGACAGAGACAGAGACAGAGACAGAGACAGAGAGAGCCAACCAAGACACACTCAATATGTCAAGTTTCACTTAGAGCCAGAAGAAACAGGAAGAGAGTGCCTAGGATGCAAGTGAGCTCTCACTCACGTGGGCAAACTCCTCGTCAAGCTTCTGATTGTCCTCTTCCAGGATGTGGTCAGGATAGCCAATATGCTCCTTGATGGCCATGGCCTATAACGCATATCAAATCAAATCAAATCGAATCAAACTTTATTTATAGAGCACATACACCGTCATACACAATGCTCTTTCCAGGAATATGAATAAAAAACAATTAACAAGACAATGAGACAAAACATGATAACAAGTCTAACAGTCATGGGGGTTTAATACAGTCAAAGCAGAGAACAAGTGAGGACTGTAGAGACTAATGCATGAGACTAGGATAGAGACTAATGCTTGAGACTAATGCTTGAGACTAATACATGAGACTAATGCATGAGACTAATGCGTGAGACTAATGCTTGAGACTAATGCATGAGACTAATGCTTGAGACTAATACATGAGACTAATGCATGAGACTAGGATAGAGACTAGACTAGAGACTAGACTAGAGACTAGACTAGAGACTAGACTAGAGACTAATACATGAGACTAGACTAGAGACTAATACATGAGACTAGACTAGAGACTAATACATGAGACTAATACATGAGACTAGACTAGAGACTAATACATGAGACTAATACATGAGACTAGACTAGAGACTAATACATGAGACTAATACATGAGACTAATACATGAGACTAGACTAGAGACTAATACATGAGACTAATACATGAGACTAGACTAGAGACTAATACATGAGACTAATACATGAGACTAATACATGAGACTAGACTAGAGACTAATACATGAGACTAATACATGAGACTAATACATGAGACTAGACTAGAGACTAATACATGAGACTAATACATGAGACTAATACATGAGACTAATACATGAGACTAGACTAGAGACTAGACTAGAGACTAATACATGAGACTAGACTAGAGACTAGGATAGAGACTAATACATGAGACTAATACATGAGACTAATGCTTGAGACTAATACATGAGACTAATACATGAGACTAGACTAGAGACTAGACTAGAGACTAATACATGAGACTAGACTAGAGACTAGGATAGAGACTAATACATGAGACTAATACATGAGACTAGACTAGAGACTAGACTAGAGACTAATACATGAGACTAATACATGAGACTAGACTAGAGACTAGGATAGAGACTAATACATGAGACTAGACTAGAGACTAGACTAGAGACTAATACATGAGACTAGACTAGAGACTAGACTAGAGACTAATACATGAGACTAATACATGAGACTAGACTAGAGACTAGACTAGAGACTAATACATGAGACTAATACATGAGACTAGACTAGAGACTAGACTAGAGACTAATACATGAGACTAATACATGAGACTAGACTAGAGACTAGACTAGAGACTAATACATGAGACTAATACATGAGACTAGACTAGAGACTAGGATAGAGACTAATACATGAGACTAGACTAGAGACTAGGATAGAGACTAATACATGAGACTAGACTAGAGACTAATACATGAGACTAATACATGAGACTAGACTAGAGACTAATACATGAGACTAGACTAGAGTCCTCCAATTTCTACCTCCACCAGCCTCCACTGGTGTAAAGGGTCTGTTTTTGGTTTTGCACTGCTGTGTTTGTACCTTCTCTCTGGCCTTCTCCTTAGACTGAGGGTCCATCCAGCTCAGCTCCTCCAGCGTTTCCACGTACGCTTCCTGGATCTTACTGATGAGGTCACTGACCTGTCAACACAACAAGTGTATAAATAAATTATTCACAGTGAGAGCAAAGACACACACACACACACACACACACACACACACACACACACACACGCACACACACACACTACACTCACACACACACACACAAATGAGCTGCCCCTCTCATGCTACGAGTGCAGCCGAAACTGCTGCGATGACAGTGATTGACTATTAAAACCAGAGGGGGATCTTCCTGTTTTTATCCGCCTCCTGTCTGCACCAATAACTCACCATGCGTTTGCTCTCCCCAGCGAACGTCTCGCGCACGTACAACGCCCCCACCGCGTTCTCCATGGTGCTCTGGACGTACCGCACGCAGTCCCGCCACCGCGCCTCCTCCACCGTCGTCCCGTACAGAGCCTGACGACACGCATAAACACACCGTCAAACCCAACGCAGAACAATCCCAGATTTATGGGTCCCTGCTTCTTTCAGGCTTTTTCCTTTTTTTCTTCACCACCCTGTGTTTCCCCTAAAACGTTCCCATTGTGCTATTTTCAGTCGTCTGCGTCTCTCTCTCTCTCTCTCTCTCTCTCTCTCTCTCTCTCTCTCTCTCTCTCTCTCTCTCTCTCTCTCTCTGTCTCTCTCTGTCTCTCTCTGTCTCTCTCTGTCTCTCTCTCTCTCTCTCTCGCTCACCTTTTTATAGTTCGCCCTGGCGTCTTTGAAGCGACGACTCAGGCAGCTGAGTCTCTCGATGATGAGCTGCCATGTGAGGTAGTTCTGCATGGTTCTGGAGGAGGAGAACGTGGACATCGGGTAACGTCAACCAGAATATGTTTTATATTTTAGATTCTTCAAAGTAGCCACCTTTTGCTTTGATGACAGCTTTGCACACTCTTGGCAAGGTGTGTCCAAACTTTTGACTGGTACTGTGGGCGTGCAGGGCGGAGCCTCACCTGACGCTGTGCTTGGAGAGCACCTCATTCATCTTCTCCAGGTAGGGTGTGCTGTAGACAACCACGTCCTCCTCCACCTGTACCTCTACCGCCACGCTGGACAACACACCTCGGATGTATTGAGTCCAATTAAAGCCCTATCAAAAAAAAACAGCTATATTTAGCTTGAGCCTTGACCTGTAAACCATTAATACAGGGATATACTGTGTAGTACAGTACAAATCAAGGAAGGCTGGTGGAGGTAGAAATCGGAGGACGGGCTCTTTGTAATGCATGGATTACAAAGACGTAATGCATTGTAACGTATCAAGTACATTTTCCTCATTCTGTTCCGTGCATTACAATGAGCCCCGTCCTCCGACTTCTACCTCCACCAGCCTCCACCGATAGGAATCCAGTGGAGTGGAGGAACTGACATTGAGGCTGTAGGTCTCCTGCAGTTCACTGAGGGTCATCTTGTTGTAGAGGACGGTGACGTCCTGGCGCTCCTCAGCTGGGGACGTGGCCTAGTGGAGAAGGACAGCATAGTGGGACGTCTGATGCACGGACATTTCTGATGACAAATACAAACCGTAGTATCCACCCATATTCATGATGCTCAAACTGTAACATGTGTGCAAAATCAGAAGAGGGTGTCTGTAGATCTCAGTTTAATAAACGTATATGTTGTTTATCTAATTCATTGAGGGGGGTGGGGGGGGTGGGGGGGTCTCCCTTTAATATGGCATCAGTGGAGGTAGAAATCGGAGGATGGGCTCATTGTAATGCATGGAATGGAATGAGGAACGGCCTCATGTTTAACACCATTCCTCATTCCGTTCCATCCATTACAATGAGCCCGTCCTCCGATGTCTACCTCCACCAGCCCTCCCCTGCGTGTCACCCTGTCACAATGCTTCCTTCCACCTTCTGTCCCACAGCTCCTCTTCCTGTTGGAGTGACGGACGGGCACTCACGTTGGCGATGTCTGTCTCCAGCTCCAGCACCTGCGTCATCTCCTCCCACACATGCTCGTCATCCTGGGTCAGGTTCCGGTCCTCCCGGGCAATCTTCGCAACGGAGACCATGAACTGCAGGTAGGCCTCTCTCACCTAGAGGGACACACAGCACAGGCAGTGACGACACTGTAACCTTGTCTTTTCCAGTGAAATTATGTTAATATTATGTTAAAAAAACAAAAAAAAAACATGGTTTTAAGAAAGAACCCTTTTGTAGTTTCCATCGTTGAAGTAGTAATCCCTGGACGGCATTCCAAGTAATGGTTGGTCAATCTGTCAAAAAAAAAAACACACCCGTCATCCCCAAATCACCTCAAATACTGTTGAAGAACTGCAAATCTATACATGTCGTACTTGTGAAACAGAAATAGACAAACAATTCTCAGTACAGCCCAAATGACTGTAGATATCGTCTAAAGTACATCTGAAGACTCTAAACAGTTCTGTCTAACTGACAGGTATATATATATATATATATACAGTACCAGTCAAAGGTTTGGACACACCTTGCCAAGAGTGTGCAAAGCTGCCATCAAAGCAAAAGGTGGCTACTTTAAAGAATCTAAAATATAAAACATATTCTGGTTTGTTTAACACTTTTTTGTTTACCACATAATTCCATATGTGTTCCTTCATAGTTTTGATGTCTTCAATATTAATCTACAATGTCGAAAATAATAATAAAAAAAAAATTATAATAAAAAAAAAACATTGAATGAGAAGGTGTGTCCAAACTGTTGACTGGTCCTGTTCGTCTGAAGACTCCACACAGGTGGGACTCACGTAGATGATGTGGCGCCGGGAGTCACGGTCGTCCGTCCACACGTACATGTCCAGCAGAACCTTCTTATGGTACCGCGAGGTGAGGACGGCCAGGGTGTCCTCCAGGCTCCACGCCTCCTCTGGCGCCACAGTTAAAATGACACACAACATCAATAGACCGCACGGCGTTCCCAACGCCATATAACCCTAACCCCAACCCAAGAGACCTCTTCACCCCCACTACCCCCCTGTACTAACCCTAACCCCAACCCAGAGAGACCTCTTCACCCCCACTACCCCCCTGTACTAACCCTAACCCCAACCTGAGTGACCTCTTCACCCCCTCTACCTCCCTGTACTAACCCTAACCCCAACCCAAGAGACCTCTTCACCCCCACTACCCCCCTGTATTAACCCTAAACCAACCCGAGAGACCTCTTCACCCCCACTACCCCCCTGTACAAGTCTTTCTCCTGTTAAAAAAAATAACCTTAAATCTTCTTCTAGCATTGTGACTGCCAATGGCCCCTAGTCTGAGCATTGATTACTTTATCTTATGATGACTGATGGATAGATGATTCACTTACTTAAACAAATGTATTTGTTGTAAGTCGCTTTGGATAAAGGCGTCTGCTAAACGCCATTAATGTAATGTAATGCAATGCTATTCAATCAACCGGTAAACCCACATGTTGTAGAGACTGTCTCCCTCTCCGACAGCCAAGTATACCATAAGTCGCGTTGCTCCGCATTAAACAGATGCATAAATCTGCCTGTGCAGATGCACTTATGTGGTTAATTCAGTTTGGGCCACCGTCCTTGATTATATTTAATTACCCTGGCGACAGTCAGCAGCTTGTTGTCAAATGCTCTATTTTAGGGATCGGTCACAGTGCTGATGGAGGACCTGCTCAGACGCTCTGCCCACTCACCATGATCCCCCTACTGCAACTCTGTACCTGACTACCTGACTACCACACTGTACCTGACTACCACACTGTACCTGACTACCACAACACTGTACCTGACTACCTGACTACCACTACACTGTACCTGACTACCTGACTACCACAACACTGTACCTGACTACCTGACTACCACACTGTACCTGACTACCACACTGTACCTGACTACCACACTGTACCTGACTACCTGACTACCACAACACTGTACCTGACTACCGCAACTCTGTACCTGACTACCTGACTACCACAACACTGTACCTGACTACCGCAACACTGTACCTGACTACCTGACTACCACAACTCTGTACCTGACAGCCCTGGATGGGAAGGGTGATTCTGGTGGATTAATAAGTTGCATGATGATTGGTATTGGTGTTACAGTGGTCAGATCAGTCACAGGCTGCTCGACCAGGCCTTTGTCTCTCTGTGCACAGAAGGTCCGCAAAAGGATTTGTTTTGTCTCAGGCCAAGCTGCTGGTGCCATTCCCATACTCAGCATGGTAAACACCTTCACCTCAGGAGGGGCACCTGCTGCCCATGTGAGAAGACAGAGAGCAAAGAGGGGGGGCAGGGGGGGCTGTTTATCTTAAAACTGAGGACCGGCCTTCAGCTCCTCAGAGATCCTCCCTACTTTGTTGTATGCTGTATATCTCCCTTGTGCAGATTGTAACACTGAAAATTGACGGTTTTTAGTAATACTGACGGTGATCTGATCTCCACACATCACACCTGAATCTAGAATTCCTAACACCCTGCAGCACAGCAATGGGGGTCAGTCTCTCTCAGAATGTCACTGAGGCTCATATCACTGTACTATTTCTGTACGAATGTCCCAGCAGGTTATGTGTGTGTGTGTGTGTGTGTGTGTGTGTGTGAGAGAGTGTGTGTGTGTCCGTGCACGGTGTGTGTGTGTGTGTGTGTGCGTGTGTGTGTGTGTGCATGCACGTGTGTGTGTGTGTGTGTGTGTGTACACGTGTGTCTGTTGTGTGTGTGCTCGTACGAGTACCTGTAGTGCTGTTCCAGTCCTCTGAGGCGACAGGCCAGTCTCCTATGCTATCAATGAGGCGCAGGAGAGGCTGGGAGTCACGTTGCTCTATCAGGCCTGCAGAACACACCATACACCCATCAGTTAGGGTTATAATCATAATATAATAATAATAATAATAATAATAATAATAATAATAATAATAATAATAATAATAATAATAATAATATAATAATAATAATAATAATAATAATAATATAATATAATATAATAATAATAATAATTATTATTATTATTATTATAATAATAAAATAATCATAATCATCATCATAATATAATAATAATAATAATAATAATAATAATGATAATAATAATATTGGTCCTCTGCGGCTCAGTTGGTAGAGCATGGTGCTAACAACGCGTAGGTTGTGGGTTTGATTCCTGCTGGGACCATATATACTGAAATGTATGTATGCACTCACTGCAATGTAAGTCACTTTGGATAAAAGCGTCAGCTAAATGGCGTATATTATATAGTTAGGGTTAGGGTTAGGGTTAGTCAGTTAGTCTAGCTTGCTCTGGAACAAACAGGGATTGTTTGAATGTCAGGGCACAGGAGTATGTATGAGGAGTATGTTTTGATAAGGAGTATGTATGAGGATGTTTTGATAAGGAGTGTGTTTTGATAAGGAGTATGTATGAGGAGTATGTTTTGATAAGGAGTGTGTTTTGATAAGGAGTGTGTTTTGATAAGGAGTGTGTTTTGATGAGGAGTATGTTTTGATGAGGAGTATGTTTTGATAAGGAGTATGTTTTGATGAGGAGTATGTTTTGATGAGGAGTATGTATGAGGAGTATGTTTTGATGAGGAGTATGTTTTGATGAGGAGTATGTTTTGATAAGGAGTATGTTTTGATGAGGAGTATGTATGAGGAGTATGTTTTAATAAGGAGTATGTTTTGATAAGGAGTATGTTTTGATGAGGAGTATGTTTTGATGAGGAGTATGTATGAGGAGTATGTTTTGATGAGGAGTATGTTTTGATGAGGAGTATGTTTTGATAAGGAGTATGTTTTGATGAGGAGTATGTTTTGATAAGGAGTATGTTTTGATGAGGAGTATGTATGAGGAGTATGTTTTGATGAGGAGTATGTTTTGATGAGGAGTATGTATGAGGAGTATGTTTTGATAAGGAGTATGTTTTGATAAGGAGTATGTTTTGATGAGGAGTATGTTTTGATAAGGAGTGTGTTTTGATAAGGAGTATGTTTTGATGAGGAGTATGTTTTGATGAGGAGTATGTTTTGATAAGGAGTATGTATGAGGAGTATGTTTTGATGAGGAGTATGTTTTGATAAGGAGTATGTATGAGGAGTATGCATGAGGAGTATGTTTTGATGAGGAGTATGTTTTGATAAGGAGTATGTTTTGATGAGGAGTATGTATGAGGAGTATGTTTTGATGAGGAGTATGTTTTGATGAGGAGTATGTTTTGATAAGGAGTATGTATGAGGAGTATGCATGAGGAGTATGTTTTGATGAGGAGTATGTATGAGGAGTATGTTTTGATGAGGAGTATGTTTTGATAAGGAGTATGTTTTGATAAGGAGTATGTATGAGGAGTATGTTTTGATGAGGAGTATGTTTTGATAAGGAGTATGTTTTGATAAGGAGTATGTATGAGGAGTATGTTTTGATAAGGAGTATGTTTTGATAAGGAGTATGTATGAGGAGTATGTTTTGATGAGGAGTATGTTTTGATGAGGAGTATGTTTTGATGAGGAGTATGTTTTGATGAGGAGTATGTATGAGGAGTATGTTTTGATGAGGAGTATGTTTTGATAAGGAGTATGTTTTGATGAGGAGAACACTGCTCACTCTCGTTCATGCAGGAGCGGTAGAGGGTTTTAGCCTTCTTAATGGCGTCCCGGTCCCGTTCGTTCTTCGCCTCAAGAACTCCTGTCAGAAAAACGGATCAAAAGACAGATGATTTCTCCCCTCATTGCTCTGATGGATATGACTGGTAATGCGGGGAATTCCATGTCATCCACTTGACCTTCAGGTTATTTATTCAAGGTTAAATGGCTGAGCCTGGAAGTCACTGTGCAAACACGTTGACTGACCCTTGAGCACGATCTCCAGCTTGTCTCTCAGGATGTCAAAGACGCTGTGATGGGAGCTGGTCTCCGGGATGACGTGGCGCTCCAGCCAGCCCCCGCACGCGTACTGGTAGAAGTTCTGACACGGCTCCACCGTCGCATCCATGTTCTGCAGCAGCCTCGCAGCTGCGTGGCGATCACATGCAGAAGAGGAGGGAGAGAAGGAGAGGTGGATCCAGCAGGAGAAATGGGTCAGGGTCGGCACTTCCGTCGACCCTATACCCTGTCAGGGGAGGCTGGTGGAGGTTAAAATCGGAAGGACGGGCTCGTTGTAATGCAGGGACCGAAACGAGCCTGATACCATTCCTCATTCCGTTCCATGCATTACAATGAGCCCCGTCCTCCAATTTCTACCTCCACCAGCCTCCACCGACACCCGTGCAATAACACTGTACTGTAATTCTCCTAGTAAACAACGATGTGTAGAGCTGAGCACTATTACACAAGCGGTGTACAGTAACAACACAAACCGCTCAACTAACAAACAGTTACTACAGGTAACCAGAGTGTGCCTGTCGAGTGAAATGCATCATGGGCCGTCCATCCTCACACAGTACAAACACTAAGTGCTGCTGCATGGTCTGCGTTCGTACCTCAACGGGCGTGACGTACGGTAGGTGGAACTATTTTTAGCACGTGAGGTGTTTTGGGTCAAAGGAGGATAATAAATTTAAAAAGGCATTATGTGTTGATGGGATAAACAGACAAACAAAGAAGTAGCTGTCGCTGTTCACCTGCTGTGACACACTCCGGCGTGGTGCACACGTTGCTGCTGCTGGAACGATACTGCTGCCCTGGGAAACAGAATGAACGGATGTTAGGGGTAAACTGTTTAGCCGTTTGACATGGAAACATTTCGCCGAGTCCTGGTACACACACTGAGCATGGGTTGACTTGGTGTGATGCCACGGTGTCTGGGGAACTTTAGACTTTGTCTGACAGCAGAATTGTGGCATGATGCCGTGTGTGTGTGGGTGGGTGTGTGTGTGTGTGTGTGTGTGTGTGTGTGTGTGTGTGTGTGTGTGTGTGTGTGTGTGTGTGTGTGTGTGTGTGTGTGTGTGTGTGTGTGTGTGTCTGTCTGTCTGTCTGTCTGTCTGTCTGTCTGTCTGTCTGTCTGTCTGTCTGTCTGCCTGTTTGTCTGTCTGTCTGTCTGTCTGTCTGTTTGTTTGTCTCTCTGTCTCTCTGTCTGTCTGTCTGTCTGTCAGTCTGTCTGTCTGTTTGTCTCTCTGTCTCTTTGTCTGCCTGTCTGTCTGATAGGAATTAGCTTTGTCAGCGATGACTCGACGACTGTTAGCTCACTTTTGTCTGACTCTTGCTGATGAAGCAACAGAAGGAATTAGGGGTGGACAGCATTCAGCGAAACATCCTCCCTTTTCACCAGATCTTATCTGACTGCATTTCGTAACAGCTTTCAAGGGCCAAGACTCACCATCAGTGGCTGAGCCTCTGGACACACCTGGTCTGTTCGATCGCTCTGCATTGGGAGGAAAGAAATGAAAGATGGACAATTCAGACGGAGAAGTGCAATCACATTTACTTTGTCATAGTACATTGTCAGTGTTCTTCAAAGTCGAAGTCAAAGAAGCTTAAAAATATTTGGAAACTGTGTGGAATATGTGGAAACTTCTCACAAAGTAAATAATATATTCTGCGATTTATGACCTTGTGGATACTGTTTTCACAAGATATTCCAAATGTGTTTCAGAATACAAACGTGCACTTGTGATTTGAGGCCATGTGTACCCTGCAGCGACTAAACACAAACAGCCTAAATCACTTCTGAAAATGTTGCCATGGTCTTTGAACTTTATTGAGTTGGAATTGTATTTATAGTTTTAATAGGGTTAGGATTATGTGATAATCATTCATACATTATGATCAGTGACATATTGAATTATGCATTCGTTTGGTTAAATCTACTTCAAATGTTGTAACCATTTGCGGGCTAAAAGCACGGTTACAAATGAATCAGGATATCACAAGCGTTTTCAATGGCACGCCAGATTTCAAAGAACTTGTCCTCCCTCCGCAGTTGCCTGTGTGAGCGTACCTTTGAGAGCCGATGTGTAGAGGACTACCAGTCCGGCGAGGGCACAGCTGACCAGCAACAATAAAACAGACAGTCCGATCTCCGCAACAGTCCAACGGCGCATCCCTGGTTTAGTTGATTTCTCCATGATATCCATTTGGCTTTCGGATTTTCCCATCCTC